>NC_068395.1:1310906-1323406 GCF_023724105.1 Carassius gibelio | reverse complement strand
TAATTTCTGCTTTTTTTTGTCTTGTGGACTAAATGTAAACCTCTTTCATGCACTATATCTTACTCAGGACAGATCTTGTATTGAAAGACTGAAAGACTTGTATTGATTTTCTATAACATTAAGACTCAAATGTCAACTGTACATTAGATTGGTCTCTTCCTTAAAATAAAAATAAATAAATATGCATGGTATTATAATGTTAAACTAAAATTAAAACAATGGAAAACCCATAAGATAAACTGTAGAAAGAAAAAGAAAACCTGAAGCATGCAGAATATCATAAGTGCACTTTGAATGATTAATTGAAAGGTTTTATTGCACATAACTGAAAGTTAATACCTAGTGTCATAATGTCACAAAAGCAAACCCCAAGTTTAGTACTAGCACTAGTCTTGAATATGCAAAGTGAGTTTGCATGGTTGTGTGTGTGTGTGTGTGTGTGTGTGTGTGTGTGTGTGCATATGAATGCATGTGTGTATTGGTAGGGTTTGTCAGTGTGTGTGTGGTTTGAGTGTTTCTGATTGTCTTATCACTGCAGACGGAGTACCCACACACACACACACACACACACACACACATAAATATCCCAGAAGAACATACATTCAGCTGTTAGAGAGAGTGATTATAAAGCAGGAGCATCTCTGAACTTCTGCAGACTCGATACCATGAGATTAAAGAGGACAGAAATAACACTTCTTATCTTCTTGGGGTGTGTGTGTGAATCTTGTAAGGATTCTCGTTGGTGTTTACGATCTGTTTGTTTGTGCTTCAGCCTTTGATGTTGACTTTTTTTCAAAGCAATTAATGCCACAAAGAGATTTATTTTTCCTTTTAGATGAAATATTAAACATTTAACACCCTCTTGTTTCATTAAATCTCTCTCTTCTCCAAACCTTACTTACCTTTTATCACATTCAAAACAAATGAGAAAAAACATTTGTCTCATTTACATTTTTCTTTATCTTTATGCATGTTTTTTTTTACTTTGTTTTTATTTTAGTTAAATGTTTTGTTATAAAAGTGTGTTTTGAAAACGACCTACATAAACATTCATATTTATTATTGAGTGTTTTTTTTTTATGTAAAAATGTGTTAAGATTTGCAGTTTTTAAATAATAAATAATTGAACATTAAAGCAGTTTTTACGCTAATCTAATACACTTCAATCACTCAACATTTCTTTACAACTCTTGTTTTATCCCTTATTTGAGATGAATGTTATTTCGGGTCAAGTTTGAATTCATTATATTTAAATCAGTTTCTCTACATTGAAATGAACCTCTTTAAATAATAAACATTGTATTAATGAAGTGAGTGGAATATGATGGAGAGCAAAGCATCTAATCTCCTTCTGTAGCTCCCCAGGGTTCGTTATTTCAGTTGTTCTCAGTCAGTGTAGAGATGAAATGAGGTTTACTGTAGGAATGTGTTTGTTCTGGCAGGACTTCCTCGGTTCCTCAGTCAGCCGGAGGATGTGTCTGTGCGCTCGGGTGGCACTGAGATGCTGAGCTGCGAGGTGACTGAAGATCTGGTCCCGTTCACCCGCTGGGAGAGAGACGGTCAGCCCGTGGAGCTGGACAGCAGGGTCATACAGCTGCCCGGAGGAGCTCTGGTCATCAGCAACGGCTCCCAGAGCGACGCCGGACTCTACCGCTGCACCATAGACGGCCTGGGACCGGCCAAAACCACAGAGGAGGCACAACTACAGGTGTCTGCAGGTACACACTGACAAAACTCACTTTAATAGATTCGGGGGAATCTGTAATGAATGGAATACCTAAAGTCTTTCAGATTTCTGCATGCAGTCGTACAGCTTTTATCAGCATAGGATAGTGTTTACCGTGAGATTCATATATATATAGTGAGAAGTTGTTTGCCCAATGGAAAATCTAAACACCAAATTATAGATTAAAAATATAATAATTATTCAAAACCTTAAAATATTTTAACAATGAAAATATATTTTATTATTATTTTTTTATATTAATTGATTTATTGAATTGCATTATATATATTAGTGGTGGGCCGTTATCGGCGTTAACGTGCTGCGTTAATGCGAGACTCTTATCAGGTGATTAAAAAAAATATGGCCGTTAATCTATTCTCAAAGTTGGGTTGTGAGCTGGGTCTACACTAAGCAAGCTATGATGACTTTCACCTTGATATTTTATATAACCGACTGGATGAGACCAGCCTAAAAAGATGCTCAGGACAGTTGACGGGTCACTGCTGTGCATTGTCACGAAAGTTTATCTTTTTCACGTGTATTAAGACTTACCGCTTGTCTATTTAAGCATTAAAGCATCCAAACACAGAGTAGCGCGTGCCGTTCGGTGCGCATGAGAGAGAGAGACGCGTATCACGGACAGCGACACTGAACCGAACTCTCTTCTGCGCAGTTCTCCTCGAAGTTCCTCCTGCACCTGAACGAACAAATATAAAATCGCAGTTTTAACAAACAAAAAGATGTGAAAGAGCCCAATTCAGCACCGCGGTGTTCTGGTGTTCAGGGCTCATGCAGAGAAAGGCGTCTCAAAACACTTGAACATCGAATTTGCTTATTTTTGCTCTTGTGCCGACAAATACATACAAAATATGTCAAAATATCCACCTTGGAAATTATGCTGGAAAAAACAGTCAGTTATTTCTTAAGTGAAAGTAAACAGTTGAGGGAAACAATGTGATGTGTATTATATTGGATACGTTCATCGTCTCTTAAAGGGACCGCGCCTAATTTAGCTACTGGCTGCTGTAATGTTAATCCAAGAAAATGAAAATCACTCACTGCTCTTGACTGAATTACTTTGTAGTTTCAACAGTCAAACCAAAAATTATTCAGACACCAGATATATTTTTAAAAATATACAGCAAAACTGTAATAATGTGAGAAATGTTGAAGGTGTCTGAATAAATGTAGGTTTGATTGTATATTTCATTTTTACATTGAAGACTATCCAGTGCTATTTTACATTTAATTAAGTTTCTGTACCTTGACACCTAAAACTTGAAAAAAAAATTAAACATTGTGTAAATAGCACAAATAATTAAAAATGTATGAACATACAAATTAAACAATTTCAAACAGGGCCCACTGGTACAACTTTCCCCGGGTCCCCGCTGACCCCAGCTACGTCCCTCACGCCTGTTTCACACGTACTCCGTCTGCAGTGCATATGCAGTCTGTGTGCGTTACGTATGTGGTGCAGCACTGACTCGATGTGCTTTCACACAGGACGCATTTTGCAGTCCGCTACTCGCTGCACTGCTGCAGACGCAACGCTCCTGGAACGCAACTGGAATCCGTTAACATAGATGCGTAAAAAAATATGCAACGCATACGCACTGCAGGTGGAGTATGTGTGAAACAGGCGTAAGGTTGTGGAATTAGTTTACAGCTTTTTCAAGCACTCTGTGATGCATTTTGGAAACAGGAGATGAGCCCCTTTTCTAATGCACCACCTAGCTTGATAAATCCCTTCTCAAAGACTTACTGTTTGTCAATTTTATTTGGGTAACACACACACACACACACACACACACACGCACACACACACACGTATGTATGTATGTATGTATGTATGTATGTATGTATGTATGTATATGTGTGTGTGTGTGTGTGTGTGTGTATATATGTGTGTGTATATATATGTGTGTGTGTGTATATCTTTATATATATATATATTTGTGTGTGTATATCTGTAATGTGTTATAAAAATATATTATTAAGATATATTTAATGTATAATGTGTGTGTTTGTGTGTATATATTTTTATTATTATTATTATTATTATTAGTGTAAAATTTCTATTGTAAATAGATTATTATAAAATATTATAAAGTAGAATAAAAAATAATGTGATTGTGCATTTACATTACAGATGATTCTGTTTATATATACACACACACACACACACACATTTTTAGTAGTACATTTTAAAATAAAATATTATGAAGCAAATTATTTATTATATTATCTGTATGATATTTATATTATATGTATAATATTTATTACATTATTAACTATTATTTATTATTATTGATTATTTTGCTCCATTATTATTATATAAATTATTATTATTGTCTTTATCATTTGATTAATTACAGTTTTTTATTTGCCTCACCAAATGTTCACAAGAGGATAAATAGAATTAATTTATATTTTATTATATATTTTTAAAAGTTGCTTTTTTTTTGTGCGGTCACATTTGTCTTTGCAGATTCGGGTGTTGAAGAAGAGCTGGAGACTCTCCAGGGCCCTGTTGCTATGGCGAAGGTTGCCGGGGAGAGCGTGTTGTTGCCGTGCGTCATGAAGGGGTTCCCCGTGCCTGTGATTCGCTGGACGTTTAACGACCGGCCGATTGACGAGAGGTAAGTGTATCAGAACGGTGAACCCATGAGGAAAACACACAGAAAAGCACAGACGGTCATGCATTTATTCTTTCAATAAATGCGTACAGGAATGAGATCCGAGTCTGCATACTAAAGCAATCTCGCATTCATGCAGAAAAATAAAAAACTAACAAAAACATGACATTACAGAAATAAAGCTGTTGAAATGAATGGTTGGGGTCAATCTTTTCAACACATAACCAAATTAGAAGCAGTAGCAGACATTTTTGTACTTTAACTTTATACTGAAATAAACGTTCGATGAATATTAGAAATGCTATGTTTCATCCAATATTTATATTTTATTTTGTTTCAGCTTTATTTCAATGAATTAGCAAACCTCTAGACTTGCTAACGGATGTCGAACACTTGTTTCTGACTCGTGCTGGTTTAATACGATCAGGGATTAAGCTGCATCCCATGCAAAATTAATAATGTTTTTCTTTCTTTTATAAACTTCATTTTGGAATATAATTTGGGAATTGTAGAGAAAGTGGCTTGAGAAAATCAAATCCAGAAAGGAGATGAAAGTCTGTGGAAGTGTGTATATATATTTATATATATTAGTGCTGTTAAAAGATTAATTGATTAATCGCATCCAAAATAAGTTTTTGTTTACATAATATTTGTATGTATATATGTGTGTACATGTATATATTTAACAAAAGTATGTTACGTTTATTTATATATATATATATATATAACATATGCTGTGTGTGTTTATATATAATAAATATATACAGTACACAAACATATATTATGTAGACAAAAACTTATTTGGGATGCAATGATATATGTTTGGAGTATTTGTATATATGCACTCCTTTCCTTTGTGTCAATAATATAATTATACGTGTGAGTGTAATATATACTTTTTTATTATGCACATAAGAAAAGGGTGCATGTATACATAATTCCTATTTTTATTAAGTTTAATATATATAATTATCTATAAATCTATATTTAATTGTTATATAAAAATATGTAAATTATGTTTGTAATTCATAATTTTATAAATTACAAATACCCCCCCCCCCCCCAAATCTATGGATATCTTGTCATTTATATATTTTCAAATATTTTTTTTACCTGTGTAGAGCTCACGAAGTGTGTGAAAATTCTAAAAAATAAGTTAAAAAACTATATATAAAAATATTTATTTATTTATTTATTTATATATATATATATATATATATATATATAAAAAATAATAATAAATGGTAGCATGCTGGTTTAGAATGACACGAGGGGAGAGTAAACAATGTAAACGATGACACTTTTGTTTATTGCGTGAACGAAGCTTTAAGATGCTTTAACCTGAAAGCTTAACATGTTCACATCATGTGTGTTTGGAGGCTTCAGTTTCAGTTCGCAGAAGCAGTGTTAAATACATCGCATTATTCTTCACCCTCCTCCATTCATTGATTGCTTCTGTGGCATGCTGTTGTAAGAGACAGTCTACTCTTGGAGATCGTCGCAGGAACTGAATAAACTATTCATCGTGTGTTGGTGTTAAAACCTCCTCCTTATCAGCTCAGACGCTCGTTCATCACCGGCCGTGCATTAACACTCGTATATAGCCACCTTTGGTCCTCAGTGCTTAGAAAGAGCAGTTTTGTGACGGATGACAGATACTCCAGCTCTTCTCAACACAAACATCAGACTGGAGTATTTACACCAGAGGATTGTGATGTAAGTATATTGTGAATCCAGTCGGATCCATCGGCATTAGCAAGCGACAGTAAATTTAGAGAGGCCTTTGAACTGAGGGATTCTGGGAAATGGAGGACAATAAATCCTAAACATAAGACATAAGCATCCTTGAGAAATGTGTTGAAAAATAAAGTTTCACTGAATAACACTTAATGTTTCATTTTTAAAGACTTCATTTGTATTTTCAATTAAATCAGATGTTATCAATTTTGTGGTTTTGTGACCTCAGATATTTGAAATATATATAAGTAATTTTATTGGGACACTTAATTCCAAATTAAATATTCATGAGAGCGAATTTTGTGCAGATTTAAAGGGATAGTTCATGACAAAAAAATAAATGATTCAGTGATATTATTTAATTAGTTGTGATTGATTATACATATACATATATTTTATATAAAATAAAAATATTTTTTATATTATTTTTATTAGATTAAATTTTTATATATTATGTGTATTTTTTTTTTAATTAGATTAGATTTTTATATTTATTTTCAATTAAATTTTAGTTACACTTTTAGAAACTTTGTTTAACACTCTAAATCTAGTAAACAACTAACATAAGGTGCTTCGATCCAAAATATGTGATCATATAGAGATGAAATAAGCCTTTTTGGCTGAATCTGAATGTGAGATTGTTTATTTCAAGTAACAATTTTTTATGTTTTTAAACATTTAAATTTTCAGTGCATTTTAAAATCTACAAAATTAAACTTTTGTGAATAAATAATGTCAGAACAGGCTGAACTATTCCTGTTTTAAACACACTTCTGTTCCCTTTCTCCAGTCGGTTTTAAGACCATTAATGAGGCTCCTTGTACTTTGAAAACTCAAGAGAAACACTCCGGGGAAGTTGCTTTCAGTGCAACCAAACCATAAAGAAAAAGCCGCAGGAAATGAAATCCGTTCTGTATCCTGTTTACAATCCCGTCTCTGTTGGTGTGCCATGCTTGAGATGGTTGGCGTTCCTGAAAACAGTTTTAACACATCTTCTTTCTCTGTCTGTGTGTGTTTCCCAGCCGTGAGCGTTTTGCTGTGATTGGTGGAGGAAGCCTGCAGATCGTCAACCTGACCCAAGAGGATGCTGGGATATACGTCTGTCAGGCGGACAGCGGAAACATGAGCAGCGAGATCCAGGCCGAGCTCACGGTGCACGGTACATCTCACAGAAACCAATGCTAACTGTAACTGTAGCATTCAATTGCTACATTATTTGAATACTTTGCACTTTGTAGCAAACGTTGTCACAGTTTCTTGTAGTTTTGTTGTTTTAAAAACTGTCACGCTTCTAAAAAAGCGTAGTTACTATAAGCTAATAGTGTTTAGTTAGCTCTTTCCCATCACTGGTTCAAGAAACATGGATCTTAGAAACAGTAAGCAACTGTATTTTATTGCACAATTTACTATTCCATGATAAAAACATCACAATAATCCAGTCCATCAGTTAACATCTGGAGAAGACAAAATCCAAGGTGTTTTGACGTACTGTAGGTCCTCTATCCATAATAGCAATGGTTTGAAGTTAAAATGTCTTAATGGATTCATTATGTGAATTATTGTGATGTTTTTATAAGCTGTTTAGTCTCTCATTCCGACGGCACCCATTCACATCCATTGAGCAAGTGACGCAATGCTACATTTCTCTATATTTTGCCATGAACCAGACCAATCCAATAACTTTTTTTTTAACTCATAATTGGTCATTTGCTCAAATTTGTCTTCTAATTCACGGTCCACGCAGTTTTTGATCACATTACACATAATTTAAACATTTTCCAAAGAAAAACAGCCGACATGAAGGATTTGCAAGGTTCAGTTCATTTTAGCTCACATAAGAAGAATATTCTTCTACCACTTTCAAAATCACACAATTTACAGAAATATCCACTTCATTTCTATGGTTTATTCTGTAGCCCAGTTAACCCAAATGAGCAACAGTACACATGGAGGGTCTATTCGTTATTATTTACTTCTTTATAAGCTTCTAAAAATATCTAAACTCACGACAAACTCAAGAGATATCAGTGCAGTAAAAAGTTTTAAAAAGTGCATGTTTAAACAATTGTATAGTTCCTTCACATCTTGCATAAACAGTATTAATGAATATTTAGTGTTAGCAACGCGTTAAACTCTATAGGCAGGATTTATAGCATGCTAATGATGAAATAAATGTTATATAACAATTTTCTTGGTGAATGAACTTCAGTTTTCTGTTCACATGCTGGGATTAAGATTGGCTTGGGTTACTCGTAAAATTGTCTGGGATGTGTTCTGATAATCTTTAATTGTGTTACTTTCACACCCACTTGCTTCAGTAGTGCACACTTTATCTCTGCATACTTAGTAGTGCATACTGTACTTCAGACTTATAATTTTAAGTTGACTACTTTTTATTTTTTATACTTTGTGCTCCAGTTAAATACTTGAATTCTTTATATTAAGATTTTTTTTTTTAATTCAGTTACATTCTGTCTACATAACATTTGCCAAATGTAATAATTTTTTTTATCTCCACCTATATTAATACAAACATTTAATTAGAGGGATACATATGTACATATGAATAAATATGTTATTGTTATATTTTATATACATTAATTTATGAGTAGTCTTTATTTAAATATATTTTTAAAGAATACTTCTGCTTATCAAGGCTGCATTTGATCAAAAATGCAGTAAAAACCGTAATATTGTGAAATATTATTACAATTTAAAATAACTGTTTTCTAGTTGAATATGATTTGAAATTTAATTTATTCTTGTGATCAAAGCTGAATGATTTTGAATAATACTTTCAAAAGAACAGCATTTATTTGAAATAGAAATTATAAATAAAATTGTATTTTTGAATTATAATTAGTTCAAAAGAACATAATTTATTTGAAATAGAAATTATAAATAAAATTGTATTTTTAAATTATTATTAGTTCAAAAGAGCATAATTTATTTTGAAATAGAAATCATAAATACAATTTTATTTTTAAATTATAGTTGAAAAGAACATAGTTTATTTTAAAATAGAAATTATAAATAAAATTGTATTTTTAAATTATAATTAGTTCGAAAGAACATAATTTATTCGAAATAGAAATTATAAATAAAATTGTATTTTTAAATTATAATTAGTTCAAAAGAACATAATTTATTCGAAATAGAAATTATAAATAAAATTGTATTTTTAAATTATAATTAGTTCAAAAGAACATAATTTATTTGAAATAGAAATTATAAATAAAATTGTATTTTTAAATTATTATTAGTTCAAAAGAGCATAATTTATTTTGAAATAGAAATCATAAATACAATTTTATTTTTAAATTATAGTTGAAAAGAACATAGTTTATTTTAAAATAGAAATTATAAATAAAATTGTATTTTTAAATTATAATTAGTTCGAAAGAACATAATTTATTCGAAATAGAAATTATAAATAAAATTGTATTTTTAAATTATAATTAATTCAAAAGAACATAATTTATTTGAAATAGAAATTATAAATAAAATTGTATTTTTAAATTATTATTAGTTCAAAAGAGCATAATTTATTTTGAAATAGAAATCATAAATACAATTTTATTTTTGAATTATAAAGTTGAAAAGAACATAATTTATTTTAAAATAGAAATTATAAATAAAATTGTATTTTTAAATTATAATTAGTTCGAAAGAACATAATTTATTCAAAATAGAAATTATAAATAAAATTGTATTTTTAAATTATAATTAAAGTTCGAAAGAACATAATTTATTTTGAAATAGAAATTATGAATAGAATTGTATTTTTTATTATATTATGTTATATTCCAATCTCAAAATAAAGAAAAAGGTGTGCATATTTGAGTGCATACTTCAGTTCTATATGTTTCAGTTTAGTTCTTGTCAATCCTGTACTCTTCCATCATCTGCAGTTACTGTCACATACTACTAGTGTTTAAAAGCATTCGATGGTTTACAGTGTGCACTGCGCAGTAAACTAGTTATACTTGAGAACACAGCCGTTGTCCTGCAGGAGAACTCAAGTTAATCCAAACTACAAAACCAAGTCTGTTAACCGCATAATTCAGCAAGAGTTCGTTCCTCTGTTCCTCTCCTCCAGCTGACAGCAGATGGAGCGCTGTTGATTCGAGAAGATGAAAAATACAGAATAAGGCATCCTTGACAAACTTTTGTCAGCTGCTGACATGAAATCCATCTCTGAATCTGAAACTGCTGTTATGTCTAGTGTCTCTGTATTCTTGTTCTTCATCTGTTCTTCCCTGAAGGATGTGGTTAACATAGGAACTGCAAAGACAGATGAGAGGAAACCCGATTAACCTGTCGCTAACTGTCCCAGCGCAGCCACGTCGGTTCTTACCTGCATTTATTATTTCTCTTCTTCTAGTTCCTCCTCGGTTCTTGACGAGACCCTCCAACACTTACGCCCAGGAGTCCATGGACATCATCTTTGAGTGTGATGTCACCGGGTCACCGCCGCCCACCGTCAAGTGGATGAAGGATGGAGACACGGTCATTCCCAGTGATTATTTCAGGATGGTATGTTAGACCCCCTCCTCACTGCATGATACACGTTTATCTATAATCTTATACAGTAAACCGTTTAAAAAAATTAAGTTTTACATGAATAGGATTGACAAAGCAGTCAATTAAATAAGGTGCTTAAAATCTGGATGATACTTGATTTATTTTATTGTTACCAACCATTTTAATCCTTTATTTTATTGTATTTTATTGAAAAAAACTTTTTATTAAACTTTTTTAAATTAAATTTTTTTTGCAACTATTCAACCCTGTTACCAGCCATTGTAACTTATTTGTATTCTTTTTTTTGTTATGTATTTTGTTTTATTTTACATTAAAAAATTCAATCCTTTTCAATCCCTTTTTGTTGCATTTTTTTCACTTTTAACTGTATGAATACTTTTTTAAAATCCTGATAGTAATCAGTTTTTGTTTTATTTTAGTTAATTTTTTTTTGTGCAAAATTTCATTCCTGTTACCAACACTTTAAACTGTATGAATACTTTTTTTAAAATACTGATAGTAATTAGTTTTTGTTTTATATTTGTTTATTTTTGCAATTTTTCAGTCCTGTTACTGACTCTTTTAACTGTATTAATACAATTTTAAATCCTGATGTTTAGTTATTTTTTATTTATAAATTGTTTTGCTATTTTTCTTTCCTGTTACCAATATTTTTAATGTATAAATAGTTTTAAGTAATGTTTTTTTGTTATTTTATATTTTATTATATTTTTCGCAATGTTTCAGTTCTGTTACCAACACCTTTAACTGTATGAATACTTTTTTAAATCCTGATTGTAAATAGTTTTATTAGCTTTTTATTTAGCAGTTTTAATTAGCTGTTTTTTTTGTTGCTATTTTTCAGTCCTGTTACTGACTATTTTAACTTTATGAATACAATTTAAAATCCTGATTTTTAGTTGTTTTATGCAATTTTTCAGTCCTGTTACCAACATTTTTAATGTATAAATAGTTGAGGGTAATTTTTATTAGTCATTTAATATAATTTTTTTTGCAATTTTGTTTGGTAGGAATACAGTTTTAATTATAAAACATTTTATTTAGTGTTTTTAATTTTTTTATTTATTGTTTTCAGTCCTGTTACTTACACTTCCCATGATGGCTAAATTAATCAATATCCAGCAAAACTTAGCTGTCTTTGTTTTTTTTTTCACAATATTAATAACATTAGTGTTATTAATTCTTACGCAGTGCTCTGTTTTGTTGTTTGTGTCCTCACAGAAGCAGCATAACTTGCAGGTTTTGGGTTTAGTAAAATCAGATGAAGGTTTTTATCAGTGTTTAGCGGAGAACGACGCTGGGAACATCCAGGCCAGCGCTCAGCTGATCATACTGGATTTAGGTAAGCTATGTGTTGTGTTGTGGGAGGTTGTGTTACTACAGTATGCATGCTGCAAAGACATTGTGGATGGTTTTTACAGCACAGTTTATTTTTTCCTGTAGCTTGTCTCTCCAGCTCAGGCTTCACATGCATGCATTATACTCACATTTCCATGCACTGAATGATGCTTGAACACATGGTCTCACACGTCAAGCAGAGGCGTAAGGTGCATTGATTGGATGGCTGATTAACCCTACCGCTTTATTAGAAACATGTGCATGCTTTTTACATTTTTCATGTGCACTGCATTGAATTAGCACCTCTTGACGGAGACCCCAATTATATGTGCATAACTTAATAATCCGGGTTCCTCCAGTGGATGCTTTACGTTTAGTAAATTACTGATTGGATTCCAGAGCAGAGGAAGTGGATTTAAGACTCATGAGTTATTTCTGTTTTTTGGATTATGTTGTTATTATAATTTTTTTTTTTATACTCTGTGCAGTACTTTGGTCACCTTTGGTTGTTTTAA
>NC_068395.1:1193406-1305906 GCF_023724105.1 Carassius gibelio | reverse complement strand
GTGTTCTGGGTGGTTTTGGGTGTTCTGGTGGTTGATTTTGGGTGTTCTGGGTGGTTGATTGGGTGTTCTGGGTGGTTGATTTTGGGTGTTCTGGGTGGTTGATTTTGGGGGTTCTGGGTGGTTGATTTTGGGGGTTCTGGGTGGTTGATTTTGGGGGTTCTGGGTGGTTGATTGGGCGTTCTGGGTGGTTGATTGGGCGTTCTGGGTGGTTGATTGGGCGTTCTGGGTGGTTGATTTTGGGGGTTCTGGGTGGTTGATTTTGGGTGTTCTGGGTGGTTGATTGTGGGTGTTCTGGGTGGTTGATTTTGGGCGTTCTGGGTGGTTGATTTTGGGCGTTTTGGGTGGTTGATTTTGGGTGTTCTGGGTGGTTGATTGTGGGTGTTCTGGGTGGTTGATTGTGGGTGTTCTGGGTGGTTGATTTTGGGCGTTCTGGGTGGTTGATTTTGGGCGTTCTGGGTGGTTGATTGGGTGTTCTGGGTGGTTGATAGTGTGCTCTGGGTGGTTGATAGTGTGTTCTGGGTGGTTGATTTTGGGCGTTCTGGGTGGTTGATTGTGGGCGTTTTGGGTGGTTGATTTTGGGCGTTCTGGGTGGTTGATTGGGCGTTCTGGGTGGTTGATAGTGTGCTCTGGGTGGTTGATTTTGGGTGCTCTGGGTGGTTGATTTTGGGTGCTCTGGGTGGTTGATTTTGGGTGCTCTGGGTGGTTGATTGTGGGTGTTCTGGGTGGTTGATTGTGGGTGTCCTGGGTGGTTGATTGTGGATGTTCTGGGTGGTTGATTGTGGATGTTCTGGGTGGTTGATTGTGGATGTTCTGGGTGGTTGATTTTGGGTGTTCTGGGTGGTTGATATTGTGCTCTGGGTGGTTGATATTGTGCTCTGGGTGGTTGATTTTGGGTGTTCTGGGTGGTTGATTTTGGGTTGATTTTGGGTGTTCTGGGTGGTTGATTTTGGGTGTTCTGGGTGGTTGATTTTGGGTGTTCTGGGTGGTTGATTGGGTGTTCTGGGTGGTTGATAGTGTGCTCTGGGTGGTTGATAGTGTGTTCTGGGTGGTTGATTTTGGGCGTTCTGGGTGGTTGATTTTGGGTGTTCTGGGTGGTTGATTTTGGGTGTTCTGGGTGGTTGATAGTGTGCTCTGGGTGGTTGATAGTGTGTTCTGGGTGGTTGATTTTGGGTTGATTTTGGGTGTTCTGGGTGGTTGATTTTGGGTTGATTTTGGGTGTTCTGGGTGGTTGATTTTGGGTGTTCTGGGTGGTTGATTTTGGGTGTTCTGGGTGGTTGATTGGGTGTTCTGGGTGGTTGATAGTGTGCTCTGGGTGGTTGATAGTGTGTTCTGGGTGGTTGATTTTGGGCGTTCTGGGTGGTTGATTGTGGGCGTTCTGGGTGGTTGATTGTGGGTGTTCTGGGTGGTTGATTTTGGGTGTTCTGGGTGGTTGATTTTGGGTGTTCTGGGTGGTTGATTTTGGGTGTTCTGGGTGGTTGATTGGGTGTTCTGGGTGGTTGATAGTGTGCTCTGGGTGGTTGATAGTGTGTTCTGGGTGGTTGATTTTGGGCGTTCTGGGTGGTTGATTGTGGGCGTTCTGGGTGGTTGATTGTGGGCGTTCTGGGTGGTTGATTTTGGGTGTTCTGGGTGGTTGATTTTGGGTGTTCTGGGTGGTTGATTTTGGGTGTTCTGGGTGGTTGATTGGGTGTTCTGGGTGGTTGATAGTGTGCTCTGGGTGGTTGATAGTGTGTTCTGGGTGGTTGATTTTGGGCGTTCTGGGTGGTTGATTGTGGGCGTTCTGGGTGGTTGATTTTGGGTGTTCTGGGTGGTTGATTTTGGGTGTTCTTGGTGGTTGATTGGGTGTATGTATCTGGGTGTATGAAACTGTGAAATAAGTTTTTTACTCAAATTTAGTTCTTTTAATTTAATATTATGAACCTTGTTCTGCTTCTTTTAAGCAATTTGAGAGCAGATGCATGTACTTCAAGCTCTGAATCAAACATCATTAAACGGCCGGAGAGCTGTAATCTTTAGCTATAGCGCTCAGCTCTGCATACTGAATGAAGGTACAGAACCTCAAACCTGAAAGCTTCCCAGAATCCATTTTTGATCCTCAGCTGATTGAATCCACACCCTCTGGTCTGCTTTAGATTTCTATTTCGGTTTTATTTTATAATGTTTTTTTAGTGCATATCTAATAAAAATAATAATATCCCAAGGTCCCTTCTGTGCTTGATGTAATTTCCTGATTTAAGATCAATATATTCTATTCCGTTATAACTTATTCTGTTTTTTTCTGTTTTGTCTATTTTATTCTTTTATATTTTATTATTTTCTGTTATTCTGTTCTAATCTATTCTATATTTTTTTGTTTTATTCTGTTCTGTTCTATTCTATTTAACTACATTATAGTCTATTCTCTTTTTCCAATCAGCAGTTCTTCCTGGAGCTGATTGGCCAATTACACAGTCACATGTCAGTGGTTTTATGTTTGTAGGTTTATTGGTGTTTAGCGATACACAAGACTCATTCCCAGGAATGACATATTTTGAGGAATAGTTTGAATAAAATGTAATAATATAAAGATATATGGATGGATGGACAGATATTTATATATATTGTATGGCGATTAGGGCTGGGGGATGTGTGTGTGTGTGTCTGTGTGTGTGTGTGTGTGTGTATAATATATATATATATATATATGAATTATATTTCAACATTTTCACATTTTTTACAATATTCAATATATATATATATATATATCTCAATATGTTTCCTTTTGCATTTCAATAAAAAAATACTCTAGAGCAAGTGATCACTTACTGCTTTTTTTTTAAATGAACATATGTAATACGTATATGTAACCGAAGTAGTGCAAAACTAGTACAGAAAGCGCATTCTGTCAACTTTTTTAGTGCATGCAATCTCAATTTATATATATATGTGTTCCATTTTTGGAGGTTCGGAGCATTCTTTTTGAAAAGTATGCTTGAATTTGAAATATTCGATATTCTCAATAATTTTTTATTTTGCATCGTCGTCAAAATTATTGCGATATTATTGCTAGTATTCAATATATCGTCCAGCCCTAACGGCGATATCTGTCTATCTTTCTATCGGTCTTTATTTTTTTGCAGTAGATAAACCCCAGTCTCCTCGAATTTGCATCTACGACAGATTTCTTAGGACATGCTATTTTTACCTACTTCAGATGTAGTCATCAGTATGTTTTAATTGCAGGGACAGATGTGTAACTGTAATTAACATTGTGCACACTGATATGAATGTTAATGAAATGCTTCCCCTCAGTGTCCGTGCATGGTTAGCTCCATCTCCTGCTCTGTCTCATAGTAAATTTGCGGTTCCGTTTTGATTTTTGAAGTCGTAGTAGTTGTCTTTTCATTTACGTCAATTATTTTGTCCTTTTTTCTCACCCTCCCTCTCCTCTCTGTATCTATGATTTGCCCCCCTTGTTGACCCTCCCATCACAATCTCCCTCCTACGTACTCAAGACGTTGCCCTTCCTTCTGCTGTCCCTTCCCTGACCGATGACATGACTGATGTAGCGTCCAGCGCGTCCGAGCGCAGCGACCTGACGCCCTCCGCCCCTCGTGATGTCGTGGCATCTCTAGTGTCCACTCGGTTCATCAAGCTGACGTGGCGACTTCCTGCCGAGCCACACGGGGAGAACATCACCTACTCTGTGTTCTACAGTCTGGAAGGCACTAACAGGTTAAAGATGCTGAAAGATGCCAGCGTGTGATCAATGTTGGAAAATAATCATTTAACGTAGTTTAACAGAACCGTTTTCACTGCCTCTGCAGGCTATTAAAGGAATTGGCCACTGAAAAACAAGAGTATTCAGTTGAATGCATCACCATCAGTGTTTATGGCCCTGAGTATTCAGTAGCTTATATGATGTGCACAGAATGTGGATTTTCTGTTTAAAACACTTAAAATACACAAATAAACTACTAGATTTAACAAAAGAAACAACCAAAGCATAGTGTTAAGGTTACTGTGTCCCACAATGCAATGTGTCTGCCTACCATTTCCCATGTGACGTCCAGGGTCAATATTGCCAACTAAAACTATAAAAAAAAATTAATTGAAATAAAAAATGTTTAATATATTTTCTATATTATTATAAAATATTATAAATATAAAATAAAAATTCAAGGTTACCTTGAAAACAAACTGAAATAAATCTGAAGCACTTCAATTAACTGGAAATAGAAACTAAAACTGAAAAAAATTAAATAATAAAACTGAAAAAAATAAAAAAATAAAATAATTCAATTCAAGTTTATTTGTATAGCGCTTTTTACAATACAAATCGTTACAAAGCAACTTTACAGAAAATTATGTTTCTACAATATTTAGTAGTAGCTAGTAGTTTGTGCACGTTTCTAAATAGTAATATCAAAATAGTAATATCAAAAAATTATAATAAATTGTAAAGGTGGATTTATGAAATAATGTTAAGTTTAAGCACTTAAAATGGCTTACTAGAAATAAATACAAACTAAAACTAAAATGTAAAAAAAAAAGTTAATTAAACCTAAAAAGTTAAATAAAAAATATATATATGAATTAATAGTTTGTTATATTAAATTAATATTATATTAAATCATTAATAAAAATAAAAGCATGTAAAATCACTAAAAAAAATAAAATTCTAATGAAAACTGAAAAAATAAATAAGTTTTCATTAGAATTTTATTTATTTTTTTAGTGATTTTACATGCTTTTATTTTCATTAATATATATATATATATATATATATATATATATATATATATATATATATATATATATATATATATATATATATATATTTATTTATTTATTATTATTATTATTATTATTTTTATTATATATATTTATTTATTTTTTTGACATATTTGATCAAATTTAACTATAAATATATCAAAATGTTTAGTAAGAATATTTGAGCAGGGGGCTGTTTATGCCGATACCCCTGTGTTTGTTATGAACTGTCTTGACTCTTAACACACAAATTTGAGCTAGAAACATCTGCATTGACGTTCCTGATATTAATGTTGCAGGCCTAGCATCACACATCAGACACGTTTGTGTTAGTTTGATCACATATTAGTGTTTCTCTGCTCGCAGGGAGCGTGTGGAGAACACCAGCGGGCCGGGAGAGATGCAGGTCACCATCCAAAACCTCGTCCCAGACACCAGGTACACCTTTCGGGTGGTCGCGTCCAACGCTAACGGCCCGGGCAAGAGCTCCACCCCGCTAACACTGGCCACCCAGCCGGAGGGTAAAACCACCAACACACACTGCACACTTCAAGCATTGAACACTGGTTTCCCTCTCTCTCTCACGACACACACTGGTCCTGCTTGTTTACCAAACGCTGTAGATCTGGAGAGCTTCTTCACAGACTTCTCTTTCTGTCTGAGCTTTTACAGGCGACTAGTAGAAAAGAGACGAGAGCTCAGGGATGCATGTGAGGTCTGAGCTGTCAGGAAAGATGCATGTGATCTCACGGGACCAAAGGAGACTCGTCCACAGAGACAAACCATATCTGACGCATAGTGTGTGCTTCGATGATGCATGCATGCTTATTGATGCTTATAAAGCTGAATGCATCACAGTTTCCACCAAAATAAGAAGCAGAATAACAGTTTTCAACACTGATAATGACAATAAATGTTTCTCGAGCAGTAAATCAGTTTATTATCATGATTTCTGAAGATCATGTGACACTGAAGACTGGAGGAATGATGCTGAAAATACAGCTTTGATCACGGAAATAAATTATATTTTTAAATATATTGCAAGGTAAAAAATGTTTTTTGGAGTTGTAATAATATTACACAGTATTTCTATTTTTACTGTATTTTTCATCAAGTAAATTAAGCCACAGAGCAGAAGAGATGTCTTTAAAAACTCACTTTAGAGTTGCATTACATTACTTCTATTAATAATATTCTGTATTAAGTAGCATTAAGTTTTTAACATCAGGTGTGCATCATACAGTAGGGGTGTTTGTTAGTGATTTTACTGTTTTTAATTCATAACTATTTAATGTGTTTAAATGAACCTCTGTACATACTCAACCCGTCACAGTGTGAGATTCATCCGAATACACAGACAAAATGAATTAAAGCAACACAGTTTCGTCTTTCTAGGTCAAAACTCATGCGTCTGCTTTGCATGCGACACGTGGACCACAATGCATTGCGTCCGTTTGAAGTGTTGAATTCAGATGCCAGAATAGTCTTCTTTTAGCATGTGATATTGTCATTATTTAACGTCTCCAGCTGCGGTGGGTTGAGACGTGTCGTCTTTTGTCAGAGGTTTGCAAAGGCGAAAAGAATAAGTGAAAAAAGACGAACTGTAAGCAGTGAGGAAATGCTTTTGTGTTTTCAGATGCATGCTTAAAGCTGAAGCACAGACACACGTTTCTTCTGCTTTACTCTCAGTTCTTGCGTCTAAAACATGAGGGATTTCGGTGTTCATGCAGGAGTCTTGTTTCGATTGGTTTCTGTTGCGTCTCTCAGTTCAGGTCCCGGGTCCGGCTCCGAATCTGCAGGTGGTCTCTGTCAGCTCGTCCTCGGTCACTCTGAGCTGGGACAGACCGGTGACCGGACACGGAGAGATCCTGACCTACAGACTCTTCTACAGCGAGAAGAGCCGAGCCGAGGAGCAGGTGAGGAAACAGTGAAGAGGCTTCGTCGTGACATCACAGACATGAGCAATCACTACACTTATCTACATGCGTATATATTCAGTATCGATTGAGCTGGCCTGATCTGATGAATGACAGACGGAGCATGATCTTATCATAGGATTCGCATTGTAGTTATTTCTATGTTTGTATGTGTACCATAGAAACACCATGAAATATTCGGACAGATATCATGGTTATACTGTACTATGTTTTTTATACAATATAAACAATTATGAAATAGAACACATACACATACACATACACATAATAGAACACATACAAAAAAAAAGGTATTACCACAATAATGTAAAAAAATTAAATTAAAATTAATAATAATAATAATAATAATAATTATTATTATTATTATTAATATTATTACTATTATTAATAATAATAATATTATTATTAATATTATTAATATTATTAATATTATTAATATTATTTTATTTTTATTTAATATTTATTTATTTTTCTATTATAACAAGTTTGCCAAAAACATTGTATTTCCATAGCAATAAAACACAATTGTATCCATAAGTAAAAAGAGTAAAAATTTCCCAAAAATTAATTGCAAAAACAGGGTAATATCATAGTGAATGGGCACAAAATATGTGAAAATTTTTTTTTTTTTTTTTTTTTTAGATAAGTAAATATCCCCCCCCCCACCCAAAAAAACCCTGATGGCATTAAAAAAAAGAAAAAAAAAAAAGTTTTTTTTTATTTATTTAACTATTTTAATACTGTATTTCAAATACATATAAAACACTGTACTACAGTGTTTAAAAAAATAAAAACAGTAGTACCGTAGTAAATGTGCAAAAATATATTTAAAAACAGTGTTATAATAGAACACCTAAAAAAAAGGTATTACCACAGTGTAAATTTTTTTTTAATCGAAATGTATACACCATGAATAAATAATCTTTCTAGTCATGTATGGTTTATTATGATCGGACAATATTTGTGTGTGATGCAACTATTTGAAAATCTGGAATCTGAGCGTGCAAAAACATCTAAATACTGAGAAAATCATCTTTAAAGTTGTTCAAATGAAGTCTTAGCGATGCATATTACTAAGTCTTGATATATTTACAGTAGGAAATGTAAAAAAAAAAAAATTGTTTTGTGTTTTTTTTTTTTGTAAGAAAAATGTATAATTTTGACCCATACAATGTATTTTTGTCTATTGCTACAAATATACCCCAGAGACTCGAGACTGCTTTTGTGCTCCAGGGACACACATATACTCTGAAATATGAATATGGTCATGGTTCAGTAGCACAGTATATATCAGTATGAATCCTCCTCAGGCGGTGTATAATACAGTGGTAAAGATGTTAGACGTGTGTGTGTCCTGCAGCAGGTGGACGTCCCGGCTCCGTCCTGCACGGTGACGGGGCTCAAGGCGTTTACAGAGTACAGTTTCAGGGTGGTGGGGTACAGCAGACACGGCCCCGGCGTCTCCACCGAGGATGCTGTGGTCCAGACGCTGTCTGACGGTGAGATACTGCAGATGAAGAGCTGACCTCACACACATCTGGCAGTGATCAGGAGTGTGTGTTTGGAAGGAAGGCAGATGTTTTTCATTGGTTCAGTACAGCTGTGAATGACAGAAAAGTCAGATGTGCACTAAATATTGTTTTTTTTAATTGATCTGATTCAGATATAATTGATTAATTATTTGAGTAGAGTTTCTTTTTACACTTTTTTTTTTTTTTTTATAGTTTGTTTGAGATCTTATAAGTTGTGTGTGTGTGTGTGTGTGTGTGTGTGTGTGTGTGTGTGTGTGTGTGTGTGTGTGTGTGTGTGTGTGTGTGTTATTTATTTATATAATATTTATGTATTCTTTCAAATTTTTATTGTTTAACACAATTTATTTTCGTTTCATTTATATTTACATATGATTAAGGTTCACTTCCACAGAAGAGAGAATTAAATTAATCTAATTTATTATACATTTAAATAATCAATATTTAAAAATATTTAGTCTTTTTAATAAATAAAAAAATTATAGTTTATTTTTATTCAAACAATATTTATTTAGTTATACTCTGGTATGCATAAAAACTATATATATATATATATATATATATATATATATATATATATATATATATATATATTATAAATAAAAATTTTATTCAAAAGACTTTTCTGTATTGAATTAACTGTAAAAATATCAACACATTCTCTCATCATTTCTTTCTGATTTATCGCTGTCAAAATATTTATATTTCTATTGTATTTATTTATTTATTTTATGTGATATTTTATTTTTTTAATTGTTTTTTTAAGAGAGATTTGTCGCTACTGGATAAATTATACGTATATCAGAATAAGAATTAAATTCAAGTTTATTTTTACAGCACTTTTCACGATCAAACATCATTGCAAAGCAGCTTTACAGAAAATTACGTATATTTGCATATTGGTATATTTATATAGTTTATCATATTTTTTATATATAGCACACAAGTGTAAATAATCAAATGTACAAGTGTAAAATCAAATCAGTGCTCAGCTGAATGTGTGTGTGTGTGTGTGTTGCAGTGCCGAGCGCCCCCCCACTGAACCTCACTCTGGAGGTCCTGAACTCAACGGTGAGATCCTCCTTCATTGGTCGAGAGCTTTTTTCATGTGACTGTGAAATAATAATGTGGAGAGCATATGGGAAGCATTCAGGCTTTTCTGACTAATACTAGTTACAGTCATATTTCAGGTTCGGACAATATTCTGCCATGTTGAGAGGACGGAGAATTACAAAATAAGAGTCATTTAAAGACATTATTTCTTTGACTAAGCATAAGAATTTAATTTATTAGTCCCCCCCCCCCCAAAAAAAAATCTGTTTTCTCTTGAATTATTCTCATTATGATCTCATTAATATACCACTATTTTTTTTATATATATTAAGGACAGCATAAATACTCAAATAACTTATAAATACTGTATACTTTATTTTTTTATTTTGTTTATTTTTAAAGTGATTAAAATATGGATGAATATATATATATATATATATATATATATATATATATATATATATATATATATATATATTATTATTATTATTTTTATATTATAATATTATTATTATTTTTATATTATAATATTATTATTATTATTATTATTTTTTTAATTTATTTTATTGTTTTTTTTTTTTTTACAGTAATTTCAGTATGAATGAAAATGTGAAAATGTCACAAAGTAAAAAAAATGCAAACTATTTTTTAAAAATATGTTTGAAAATATTTTTTTTTTCCTACACTACAGTTTTTCTTACTGCATTATAAGCGGTAATTAATGTATATTGACTAATTTCTCGTGTGTGTGTGTGTGTGTGATAACTGTGCAGTAATGAGAACATGTAAGAAATTGTGATTCAATTTCATAAAAAATAATGAGACATCCTTAGCCAAAAATCCTAATGGTCCCAAAAGTAGAGGGATTTTTCTTTATGCGAAAGGTAATCTCTTAGTTCTTTCATCCGGGGTGAAGTGTGTCTCAGACATGCTCTTGACAGTTTGTGAGGTTGATCTGAGAATGAAAGTCCCAGCTGAGTGCATGTTTCTGGGTGTTTCCTTCACTCATTAGTGTGCAGCCCGAAGGCATCGCTCGTCTCAGACGCGTGAAACATGACAGCGTTAGCTCTGACGGGTTTCTGTCTTCAGAGCTCTAGACACTTCTACTCCCTCTAAGACTGGACTCATCATGAACTGGCTTCTCTTCACAAGCTCACCTGTGTCCTGTTTCCTGCCCCAGAGCATCATGGTCCGATGGCAGCCGCCCCCCGCAGGTGCTGTGAACGGAGATGTGACGGGGTATAAGATACGCTTCAGGAAAGGTCCGAGGAGAGCAGACGCAGTGGAGATGTGGAGCACACAGCTCTTCCAGATCCTCCAGGGTGAGACAGACCCAGCTCTCTTCTAGACTCACCCTCACTTTTAAACATCTTATGTGCTTTTGTCATCATTTAATTTTCTAAATAGATTTCTTTAATATTTTCTTTATTCATTTTAGAACGGCAACTTATTTTTATTTCTATTAGATGACGAGGAAACGTTTCTGATTTGCGTTTAAGTTTTTCAGATGTATAATATAATTTTTTTAAATTGAATATAATATCAGCTTTATTTAGTATTTTTTGTGCTTTGGTCATATATATATATAATTTTATTTGCAACTTAAACTTATATTTATTTCTGTCAGTCATTCCAATTTTATAGTTTATTAAAAATAGATTTTTCAGTCTTATATTTATATTTTATTTCATTTATTATCATTATTATGTTGGCTTGGCAACAAGCCAACATACTGTTATGCTATTTAAACTTCTTCTTCTTCTTCTTCTTTTTCTTATTATTATTTTTCTGACAGAAATTCTGAACGCATCTCCTCCTAGGGCTTTAAAGCCACAAGCCCCAAACTCGGCAGACACCTGCGGGATAGAGCGGTGCTGGTTGCTATATCTTTTCAGACTGATCAGACTTAAAGTTTTTTTTTTTATTAATTTTTAAATGTCAAAATTCATTACCCATAGACTTACATTGTCTGAGAAAAATTGCGCCCCTACAGTTGCAATGAGATTTAGGGGAGGAGTCGGGTTTCGTTTTACTTTTAAACCGGTTAAAAATACAAGTAAATAATACAATTTCCTTCAAACTGACAAGCTAAACCAACATATCTGATTAGTACAGGGGTTAGGGCTAATAATTGATTTCTGGGCAGAGAGCAGTCAGAAAGAGAAGAATCACGGCTGCTCAGCTCAGTCTGTCTCCACGGAGCTCACAACGAGCGAATTCATTCTTATTTAAGACCTTTTATAAAACGGCGATTGCACGCAATCCACACGTTAGAACACACCAAGAGCTGAATTCAGATGTTTCTGAACTGTTTAAAGTAATAACATGATATATTCGCGGCAGCCAAATGTCCGCGAGCTCGCGATGTATTTCTCTGAACACTTGAAGTCTAAATAGAGAATTCACAGCCTTTCACATTAAAACCCTGCAGCGAAACGGCACAAAACAAATAGAAGAATATATTATACACATGAAAATGAGTGTTTATATGTGCTTGTGAGATTTTATCTGTCAGACTGAAGTTCTGAACGTCACATCAATTGCTATCCATCGTCACAACATGGTATAGTCATTTATATATATTTTTAAGAGTTTCTTAAAATATTAATGCACACAATCCACTCATTAGAACAAAACAAGAGCAAAATCCAGGTGTTTGTTGAGCCGTGCAAACAAATATTCTGTGATAAAGTAATATCAAAACAACGCAATGTCATTTCTTCACGTCTAATGTGTGGAAGGCCAAGAGGGTCAAATACACGTGAATTTTAACTTGTCTCTGTAAAGGGTCTACTTTTTTTGGATACAAACATAATAACAACAAAACTTTGTGCACTTATAAAATAAAGATAACAAACAAGGTGTGCTGTCTGCAGCCTTGGTCTGCGCTGATCTTCATTTACAAACATCATTAAAATGAACTGTAACTCCATGAATACTCAATGAAGAGACATGAGAGATATATCTATAGAAAGCTTGACACGTCTACTTTTAAACTAAACAAGTGCTCCCGAACAAATATTCTGTGATAAAGTAATCCATATCAAAACAAAGCGATGTCCTTTTTTCACGTCTCCTTTCATTATATCTAATGTGTATGGAAGGCCAAGAGGGTCAAATACACGTGAATTTTAACGCGTCAACAACACGTTAAATACGTGTATTTCATGCGTAGACAACACGTATTTAATATTATTTATTTATCGGCGCTGCACAACATGGTAAAGTCATTTATATATTTTTTTAAGAGCTTCTTAAAATACTATATTACTCCAATGTTATATCCAATATTATTTAACGTGTTAAATAGTGTTGTTTACAAGTGAAAAATCAGCAGGTATTTAACATGTATTTCACGTGAAATACACTGAAGTACACCTTAAAAATCAGTTTGAAGAGGTCAATGTCATTGGCTGCTGAGGACTTGGGTCAAACCACTTCTGTGAGCTTAGTGGTTGGGGTGTACCATTCATAGACAGGCAACCACCATTTAACATGCTATAGATCAGCTTATTCAGCCTTATTATTTAGTCTTTTTTCTTTTCTGTTTTGTATAGCCTATAGAAATAATATATTTAAGTTTCAGTTTTATGAAATATTTATTTTATAATAAATAGTAATTAAAATTTTGTGGTGATAGTATAACGTTTATAAAACTTACAGTATTTTGTAATGAAACAGGACTTTTTGTTTAGCTCTTGACTCACCGAAGTATACTATATATACTGTCCCTTCTTTAATTTTTCAGTAATGTGTGATAACTTAAAATATGTTGTCAGTACTATTAAAATAAGATTAAATTGAATGGTATTTAGGAGATTATGGTTTTTGCATGACTTATTTCGCATTCAACTAGACAACCCTGTTGTAGCTGTTATCATAGCCTAGGCTTTTTATTTAAAAAGAAAAAAGCAAGGGACCATGGAAAAAGAATGTTGCAGGTGTATTTTTTTATGGTATTATTATTTTATTTTTTTGCAGCGGGGCAACTCAAGAATGTTGGGCACACAAGTACTGTGGCTCTTTTGCCCCATGGCCAAGATGGCCAAGCCAACATCAAAGTTAGTTCACTAACTTTAAATTCTAGTTATTATTGTTATTATTATTATTATTAATAAATAACTTTGATACGGTTTTATTTTAATTAGAACTGCGATTTAAACTAAATTTTATTTTTTACGTTTTTGTAAATGATTTGATTTTTTTTCATGTAATATTTATTTTATATCATTTCAACTTTATTTAGTAATTTTAATGCACTTTTGACTATTATAATTATATATATATATATATATATATATATATATATATATATATATATATATATATATATATATATATATATATATATAATTATTTCAGGCAGTTTAAAATAATTTAAAATAAATTTTTCATCTAATATTTTTTGCTATATCTTATTTTAGATTTATTTCAATAACAAACCTATTTTGATTAGTTTTCATTTTAGTTGATTAAAACACTGCCGCAGAAATAAAAAAAAGCTACCGAACGAGACTGGAGTCACATCTAGCATATCTTTTGACTTGATCCTGTAAGAAATGGGCAAAAACCTTTACAAATGTTCTCAGAAAAGAAAAGAAATATTCCTGAATCTTAAGAGAAGTGTTTAGTATCTGCTGCTGGTGTAACGCACATGTATTTCTCTGAGTGGTGATGCTGACGGTGTCTGGTGGTGTCCAGGTCTGGAGAGAGGACAGCTGTACAGTGTGAGAGTGTCGGCCAGCACCGTGAACGGATCTGGACCGGCGAGCGACTGGAGCACAGCCGAGACCTTCCAGAACGACCTGGACGGTAATCAAACACAACTATTTATTTATTTTATTTTTTTCAGTAAATAAAGAAATAAGCTGTATTTTTGGGCTATTACAGCCATTTTTTCTCCTTTATGTTTAGGGCTATTATTTGCATTTTTTTTTTCAACAACATTCTGGGTGTTTAATCTCACCCCAACATCAAGAGGAAAATACTAAATTATATTTTGCATTAAAAGAAAAATCTAATCTAATTTTAAAACCATTATGGCCATTTTTAAACCATAAATGCATTTAACTTTTATTTTCATGATTATTACGCACACATTTATGCTACTGTAATAATAAGTGTTTGTTTATTACTTAGGTAAAGCCTAATTGTATTTCTTCATCATGGTAATGTTTATTTCATGGCATTTAATATATTTACTGATCATTTAAATAAATCAACTGTGAGAATTGCATGTGATCGTGACAATTTAAGGGAAAAAAAGGTGCTCAATTGTCACGATATACATAATCACAATGGTCCTGGAAATAGACTTCTTTTTTGTTATATAAATTATAATTTATTATTATTATTATTATTATTATTATTATTATTATGGGTCCCAGACATATCCTTTAGAAATTCTCTCACAGTAGTAATTGAAAGCCATATTTCTGCGTTGAAGGAAGCTGTGAGAGGAATATTTATAGCTGTTTCTTTTATTTTGTTTCTTAATATTAATAGCTGGGACCCAGGGTGTGTGTTCAGAGTGTGCTAAAAAGAGAAAAGCTCTCTGACAGCCAGACCAAGCACTGATTCCTCCACTTCTTCTTGAATTAGTGCCTAGTCCAGTGTTTGAAATAATGAGTCTGTTTAATGACTCTAGATCCTGAAGGTTGTGACGGAAATTAGCAGCGTTTTCTGAAAGAGAAGAGTGATTCATGTGGAAGAACTCAAACATATTAAAGCAGATAGAGAGATGGATGGATTGATGGATAGAATGTTTATATATCAAATAAGGAAATGTAAATAAGTTAATATAAAAATAAATGAAATGGTAATATAAGTTTACATACGTGCACTGTTTTTGAGGTTTAATGTATATTAAAATTTTTAAAAAGATTAATTGTTTGTCTTTTTAAATTTTATATATATATATATATATATATATATATATATATATATATATATATATATATAATAAACATATAATAAACATATAATTTAAAATGTATAATTTTTAAAAAGATAAATTGTTAGTCTTTTAAATTTTTATTTATAGTAATATTATAATTTATATAATTTTTAAAGTTTTTAAAGTGATTTTTTTAGTATCAAATTATATATATATAATTTAGATTTTTTTTATGATTGTTAACGTAATATCAAATATTTATATTTATATATATATATATATATATGCATGTGTATATATATAAAATTAAATGATTGCTAATATCAAATAACTTATGTATATATATATTTTTTACTTTTTTTAATGATTGGTAATACCAATTATATATATATATATAATTTTTATATAAAATTTTATGTATATATGTATATATGTGTGATTATATGTGTGTGTGTGTATGTATATATATATGTATGTATGTGTGTGTGCGTGTGCGTGTGTGTATATATATATGTATGTATAAAGTTTTTTTTTTAATGATTGTTAATATGACATAAGAAAGCTCAGCCCTGTGAAGGATCAGTGTGATGTAGCTGGTGTGTTAACTGTGTGTGTCCCAGAGTCTCAGGTTCCAGGAGTCCCCAGTTCTCTTCAGGTTCGTCCGCTGGTGAACCGAATCGTGGTGAGCTGGACTCCTCCAGGAAATCAGGAGGTGTTAGTGCGAGGTTATAAGATGGGATACGGGATCGGCAGCCCTCACGCGCACACGGTCAGTCTGGATTACAAGCAGCGCTTCTACAGCATCGATGACCTCGGTGAGTGCACAACACACACACGGTCACATGTCCACATGAGGTGTTTACAGACGCTTTTACACTAATGTTTCCACTCCAGATCCCAGTTCCCATTACGTCATCACCCTCAAGGCTTTCAACAACATGGGCGAAGGCATTCCCATCTACAACAGCGCCACCACCAGACCCCAGACCGGTACCACACACACACACACACACACACTTTCACATGTCCATTCATGTTATTTTAAAGCATATATAGCATGATTTAACTGTCTCTTTTATATCTAGCATCAGACATGTTTCTGTTTTCTGGTTTTTGCATCTGTCGGCTTCTCAGAGTTTCCTCAGATAGAGCGAGTTTAGCGTTAGCTTGTATGAGACAGTCATTTATTACCGTTTTCTGCTGAGCCTGCGGTTTTTGTTGTTGTTGACAAAAGCTAAATCAGTTTAGAGAGAAAAATCCATAGCTATTCCAGGTGTATTTTAATTAAATGTTCAGAGCTCTGTTGATCAGCCACATGCTGTTAAATACAGGATCATTTGGATTTGCACCTCTTATATATTTGAAAAAAATAAAATTAAAATAAAAACGCTGGAACTGGATAGACATAAAAAACACAATAATAAAAGCTCTCTAGTTTGAAAGTAAAGAAATTAAAACAGCCATGCATATTAGTATTGTAATTTTACTGTTTTATTTTAAAATAGTTACATTTATTGTAATAAATTTTATTACCGTTATTTTCATTAAGTTGTATTATAAAAATATTTCTATTATTTATTTTGTTTTTTACAGTACAATAGTATTATTGTGGTAGTAATATATATTTAAAACATTGTATCATTTAAAAATATTTTGAATAATAATAATAATAATAATAGTAATTATTATTTTAAGTACTGTTAGTAATATTTGTATTTTACTGTAAAATATTATTATTGCAATAGTAATATATTTTTTGTATTTCTACAAAGCAAATTGTTACAAATATTTTGAATAATAATTATTATTAAATACTGTAATAATTATTATTTTAAATATTATTAAATACTATTTTTATTTTAAAGTAAAATAAAATTATTGTAATAGTATTTTGTATTTCTGTAAATCAAATAAAGTAAAAAATATTTTGAATAATTATTATTATTTTAAATACTGTTATTTAAAATATTATTAAATACAATTTTTATAATTTTACAATTAAATAGCATTATTGTAATAGTAGTATTTTTTGTATTTCTGTAAATAAAATAAAATAAAACCTATTTCGAATAATAATAATTATTATTATTACTAAATCTTGTAATATAATAATAATTTTAAATCCTATTATAAATGAGATATTTTTAATTTTACAGTAAAATAGCATTGTTGCAATAGTAAAAACTTTTTTTTATCATTTCCTGTTTTAATATTGTTTAAAATGTTATTTTATTTATATTTTTATACATATATTTCCATTGTAAGTGCATCACTTGCAATTTTAGTTTTTTTACAATCTGAGTGATCAGTTGAAATGATTTTGTTATATTAAACCTTATGTTATATTTCTTTAACCAGTGAGTATTTTTCTGTACACAATGTATACAACATAATGTTTTAGCATATATATACACACACAGTTTTAGTTTAGATATGGGCCTTGTTATTTCTAATTCTGTCTCTTTCTCTTTTTTCATTCATCTTTCCTCTCTCTCATCCACATCTGAACCATTAATCCCTTTTATGTCATCATATGTGGTTTTGTTGTGTTTTATTTGGTCCTCCGTTTCTCCTCTGTGTGTGCCGCTGCTGTCAGACCCCATAGACCCTGATATTGATTTCTATGAACTCTTTAATAACCCATACACCCCAGCACCTGACCCCGCACCCATGCTGCCCCCGGTGGGTGTCCAGGCCACCGTCCTCAGCCACGACTCGGTCAAAGTCAGCTGGGCCGACAACTCACTCGCCAAGAACCAGAAGATCACCGACTCCAGATATTACACCATCCGCTGGAAGACCAACATCCCCGCCAACACCAAATACAAGGTACCCATCGCCTCCATCCAGTGCTGTTTGATCATACTGAATCATATCGGTCATAAACTGAAGATATGAAAATACAAATACTTATAAAAACAGCACTGGTTTTGAACAGTGTTTTTAATTTCCTTTTCATAGAGCGCCCTCTAGTGTTCACTGACTCAGAATGCGTGTGTACTGCATGTAATGTGTTCCAGGAAGCAGTGATGAACTTTATTAATGTGTGTGTGTGTGTGTGTGTGTGTGTGTGTGTGTGTGTGTGTGTGTGTCTGCTGGTTTGGTCAGATGGCGAACACCACGACCCTGTTCCATACGGTTACGTCTCTGAAACCCAACACGCTTTATGAGTTCTCCGTTATGGTCACCAAGAGCCGCAGGAGCAGTACATGGAGTATGACGGCCCACGGGACCACCTTTGAGTCCAGTATGAGCATGCACACACACACACACACACACACCCATGCACACATACACAAAACATGGGTTCTCTCAACCTGTGCACAATATTTTTGGGGTTTGTAATAAAAATGAATGCATAAAGTACATAAAACACAGATGTTTAGTTTCACGATGCATGCAAGATGAGTGCATATTTAATAATTGTGTTATTTGCATTTTGTTCTCAAAGTTTTTTCATTGTTTTTTTTTTCTATACAAATCAGATTCAACAAATCCATTGGATTACATCCATTAATTTAAGTTTTTTTTCTTTAAGATCAATAATTTTCTATGAGAGTATAAACATACATACAAGTATATGCACACACACAAGCAAGAAGAAAAAAAAACATAAAAAGGGGTGAATAAAATGAATGCAAATAATAATAAAGCATCAGAAAAAACTATCTTCTTTGCATTTGAACATGATTTGGGGAGTAACTGCTGTGGCGAAGCTTTATTTAGTTGTATTGTCAGGGTCTGGTGTGGTTTGTAGTTCCCAGCTCTGCTCCAAAAGATGTGACCGTGATCAGTAAAGAGGGAAGTCCACGAATCATCAACATCAGCTGGCAGCCTCCGACTGAAGCCAACGGCAAAATCACAGGTGCACCCAAAACATGCATGACATTTACCTGATCACATCATCACAGGAGGTACTTCATCAGCCATGCATCCAAACAGAGAAGCAGACGTTTGCTCTCCGTCTCTCAGGGTACATCATCTACTACAGCACTGATGTGAGCGCTGAGGTCCATGACTGGGTGGTGGAGCCCGTGCTGGGGAACAGACTGACCCATCAGATCCAGGGGCTGACGCTGGACACCACGTACTTCTATAAGATCCAGGCCAGAAACTCCAGAGGCATGGGACCCATGTCAGACGCGGTGCAGTTCCACAGCCCTAAAGGTAAAGCGGACCCTCGCTTAGACTCGTCTGTTAGAGCTCAGCTTATAATCGTGCATCGATCTGTTTGTGTTTGTCTCCAGCAGAACCATCAGACGAGATGTCCAGTGATCAAGGTAATTAAACATCTTTCAGTGCAGAAGGAGTTTGAACTGTCACATAACAATGCATTAATAATTATAACTTATTATGTCTGTTTATTATACGTATTGATTCAAAGTGCATTGAATAATGTAACCCAGCACATTTGATTTTAATAATGCATTAGTAAATGTTGAAATTCACATTAACTAAGATTAATAAATGCTGTGGACGTATTGTTCAAGCTTAATAAACTAGTTAACTAATTAACCTCGTTGCAAAGTGTTACTTTTATATTATTATACTTATTATTTGATATTTAATCAATGTATTTAGAAGTAGATATTTAGAAGTTTAATACTGTTAAAAATGTCCAGACATTAAAACAGTTGAAGCACTTGAAATTGAAATTATTATTATTTAAATAAAATTAAAGTAGATTTATTTAAATTTCAAGTTAAATATATGTGTGTGTGTGGTATAAGGTATAGGTATACACTTAATTTAGTTTTATATATTTATAAATGTTTATCATTAAATAAAAAGTCTAAATAATTATATATATACATTTTAAAATTTTAAATATTTTTACTATATTTAAAATAAAATATTTAAATATTTTAATTACTTATACAATTTATATACAATATCATTTTGCTGTATATAAGAAATAAAAATCTATTATATATTTTTTGAAGAAGTTAAATATATAGAATCTATAAAATGCATATATATAATTTCAAATAAATGTATAATTTGGCTGTTGTCTGTAGGGCTGCAAGTCAAATCCGGTCCCCCGACCCCCCCGGAGCACGGGATCGGATCAAACATGGGTAAACCGAGAGAAGCGCTCTCTAAAGACAGCCGTGTGATGTGACGAGGACCTGCGGTGGAGTAACTCTGTGTGTGTGTGTGTGTGTCAGATAAAGCAGGCATCCGCGGCAGCCAGGAGAAGCATGTTCTGGTGATGGTGGTGATTGTGTCTGTTGGTGTGTTCACTATCATCGCTGTGATCGTGGGAGCCGTCCTGTGCACACGCCGCTCCAACTCCCTCCAGAAGAAGTGTGTTCTTTTAATTACACATCTCTATTTAAACAATAATAGCTCATAACAATAAGTGTTATTTCCACATTGCCTAGAAACCTGTTAACTGTGGTAAAATCAGTGTAATGCACCACAGCATGAATGAAGAATTACAAGTACAGAAGAAGATCTCAGTAATTCTGCAGGATCTGGCTTCAGTTCATCTCGATTGTTGTTATTCTGTCACAAAGAATCAATCTTATTAAAATATAAAATTACTGCCTATTTAAATGAAATGAGAAAGTGGGGCTTTAATGTGATGTTAATATTTAAATGCATATGACAATAATTGTAAATGTTCATTTTAGAAGTTTAAAAATGTATTGATGATAGTGTATATTTAATATATGAAATATATTTGATATTACAAAAAATTATTCTAAAGTGCCATAAACCGAAATTTTCATAGTGTATCACATATATAGTATAGTGTTACATTTATATAATGCATCTATAAAGCGTAGAGTTCCGCTCCTTGATTCTGATTGGCTGAGCCGTGTTCTAAATTCCGCTACAAAGTAACACACACCTTTGTTTACTTCTGTGTGTTGCTCGGCAACCACTTTGTTACAACCACAGCTGTTTCTGAGGAACTACATTGTTTGCTGGAAGAATACTGTTTTTATTAAAATCATTACACTTTATTTGCTCTGTTTTATTTTGTGAAACCTTACTACGTTTATTGAATAACTGTTTTATGAAAGCAATAAGCTCCGTGAAGCTGTGGTTTACAGTGAACTTATAACAAAGCCCCTTAACTGTTATAAATTCACTGTATTAAACTTTGTTTAATAATTTTTTAATAATATGTATATATATATATATGTATATAATATGCATAATATATAAAAAATGGTTAATTATAAAACAAAATATAAAATATTCAGGTAATAACAATAATAAAAGATATTGAAGTGTGTTTGTTCTCAGGAAGCGAGCGGCCTGTAAGTCCAGCGCTGGTTCACACAAGTACAAGGGTTCATCTAAAGAGCTGAGTCCTCCTGATCTGTGGATCCATCACGAGCGTCTGGAGCTCAAACCCATGGACAAATCCCCCGAGCCCAACCCCGTCCTGACAGAGACCCCCATCCCACGGACCGCCCAGGAGCCGTCCCATCAGAGACGGGGTGAGAGCCTCAGCTTCACCTCACCCGGTGTCCAGGAGCCAGTCTGCTTCATGATGCACTTCTGTGTGCGCAGGTCAAGAGACGGAGGACAGTCGGAGGGGAGTGAGACCCAAGATGATGATGCCGTCCCACTCTCAGCGTAAGTTCACAAGCAGTGATCGTGTCCTGCATCTCAGCCTGTCCTGTGCTTGTCATGTTGTGCTGAGTGAAGCCCAGCTGCATTCGTCTTGAGTCACAGTAACAAACTACATCCAAACCTAGTGAGCGTCTGTCTTAAACAGCTTTTAAGATCATTGAGATGTGTGCACAATACAGGCCGCATGTCACATTGTCTTTTAAGATCGCATGTATTTGCGTATTACATATATCCTTCCTAGTGAAAGCAGCCCCATAATGCATTGCACTCCAAAAGCTATATTAGTGATGGGGGACGATTTTAGAGAAATTAAAGATGAATTTCTAATTCATTCAATATAACAGTTCAGCCTAATTTTACGAAATATTTGCATGTGCTTTTTATTTATTATGTTTCATAGAATATAGAATACTAACACTTGACTATTGTTTTTTTATTTCTATTTTTATATACTTATTTATATGTACTTATATATATTACCTAAATAAATTCCGCAAATAAAATTACAAATTAATAAAATATATTAAAAAAAAATGTAAAGGTAAATTGAATAAATATTTGTAACTTTTTTTTATTATTTTATTTCTTTACTGTAATTTTAACTAATCTACAACTGCTTTTATTTATCTGATGCACACAGTCGCTGTCAATGTAGAGCGTTCCAAATCACTCAAAGGTATTTCATTTAATTTAGAATGCCGGCTATGTAGGGATGCTGCCTATGTACAGAAGCTCGGATGCTGTCTATGTAGGGATGCCGTCTATGTAGGGATGCTGCCTATGTACAGAAGCTCGGATGCTGTCTATGTAGGGATGCCGTCTATGTAGGGATGCTGCCTATGTACAGAAGCTCGGATGCTGTCTATGTAGGGATGCTCGGATGCTGTCTATGTAGGGATGCCGTCTATGTAGGGATGCTGCCTATGTACAGATGCTCGGATGCTGTCTATGTAGGGATGCTCGGATGCCGTCTATGTAGGGATGCCTTCTATGTAGGGATGCCGTCTATGTAGGGATGCTGCCTATGTACAGATGCTCAGATGCTGTCTATGTAGGGATGCTCGGATGCCGTCTATGTAGGGATGCCGTCTATGTAGGGATGCCGTCTATGTAGGGATGCCTTCTATGTAGGGATGCCGTCTATGTAGGGATGCTGCCTATGTACAGATGCTCAGATGCCGTCTATGTAGGGATGCTCGGATGCCGTCTATGTAGGGATGCCTTCTATGTAGGGATGCTGCCTATGTAGGGATGCTGCCTATGTACAGATGCTCGGATGCTGTCTATGTAGGGATGCCACCTATGTAGGGATGCTGCCTTTGTACAGATGCTCGGATGCCGTCTATGTAGGGATGCTGTCTATGTAGGGATGCTGCCTATGTACAGATGCTTGGATGCCGTCTATGTAGGGATGCTCGGATGCTGTCTTTGTAGGGATGCCACCTATGTAGGGATGCTGCCTATGTACAGATGCTTGGATGCCGTCTATGTAGGGATGCTCGGATGCTGTCTATGTAGGGATGCCATCTATGTAGGGATGCCGTCTATGTAGGGATAGTGCATATTAGTGTTGTCACGGTACCAAAATTTCAGTATTTGGTACCGATACCAGTGTAAATCCACTGCTGGTGTCGTGGTAAGCTCACTGTGTGTGTGTCTCTCAGCTGTGATTAACGCTCACCCCATCCATTCCCTCGATCATCTTCATCACCATCATCATCATCACTATCACCTGGCGCCGCGTGGCTACCTTCATCACCAGATCAGCCTGAGAGCACCTGCCTCCCCGAGCTCTTCCTCACACACTCCTCCGTCTGCAGGTGAGAGCTCCAGAGATCACATGATGCAGCTGTGTGCCATCTTCATGCTTCTGCTGGCTACTTCACACGACTCCGTAGTACATTATTATTATCTATTAATTAATTAAATAAACATCAAGTAAAAAAAATATTGTTCAATGTTTTAATAAAAAATATATTTCTATAAAATATATGTACAACACAATATTTGGGTAAAATACATATATACAACTTTATCTAAAAATACATTTTTATTATTTTTCAAATAATAAATGTATTTAAAAAAAGAAAAAAAATTAAAAATAAGATCATACTAAATGCATGTTGTTTTTTATTTAGTACTGTCCTGAGTAAGATATTGTACATAAGATGTTTACATTTAGTCCACAAGACAAAAAATGGCTCAAATTATTAAAATATCCCCATTCAAAAGTTTCATTCAAAATCATAAAGTCACTGCTGGAAAGGGTGCAAATATGTAAAGATGCTGGAAAACTGAAGAATCTGCAGGAGCTGGAGGAGTTTTCTGAAGAATGCTGCTCAGTTTTTTGTTTTTTGTTTTTTTTTTGTTTTTTTTGTGCATATAAGAAAATTAATCCAGGATCATGTGATTATTGTAAGGTTTTTCTGATAATCGAATAAAATTTATTTGACAAAAAAAGAATGCTGCTCAGTTTAACTGTTCAGAACAAACAAGAGACTCATGCACAACCATCACAAAACAGAAAGACAGTCGAGGATCATCCGAGGAACCACACGCAGTATTAAGAATGGAGATATTTTATATCTATATTATATAATTTCAGCCATTTTTTGTCTTGTGGACTGAATGTACACATCTTTTATGCACAATATCTTACTCAGGACAGAACTAAATTAAAAAATAACATGCATTTTGTGTGATTTCACTTATTTTGTTCAAATAAAAATACAATTGTGTGTGTGTGTAGAATGTGTGAGGAATCAGGCCCCTGCACCTGAAGCTCCGGTGGCCCCCGGTCAGCCCCACACTACAGCGGATCTACAGAAGACAGAGACGCTGATCGGAGAAGAGCCGAGCACACACCCACTCAAGAGCTTCGCCGTGCCAACCATCACTGTTTCCGCCCATACCCCGCCCCCCTACGAGACCGCGTTACCCAGCACCCCTCTGGGTCTGCTTCCTGGTTATTCAGTCCTAAATTACATGAGCGTGGTTGGTTGTGGAGCTCACAGCAGGTTTCTCTGTGTTTCAGGGCCTGGTGTGAAGACAGCGTCTGTCGGGACATTAATTCGAGCTCGAGCTCCGATGGCAGTAACAGTCCCCAGTGCTCCTGACCAATCAGAAAGCAGCATGATGCTGGACTCGGTGAGTGCTGGAGACGCGCATCACTTCCTGTTATACAGAGGTGACCTCGATGGCACACTGTTTCAGAAAAGACTTCGTTATCAAACACGTCACCACTTTAGTGTTGTTTATACACTCTTACAGTTTCTATTCATAATTTGAATCGGCTGTTAATATTGTATTTTCGTTTTTCTTAATTTCAGGTTAATTTTTAGTAATTCTATGTGCTTTTGTATTTTTTTTTTTTTAGTTTTGGGTTTTAATATGTATAACTAATTCGATTTATTTATTTCAGTTTTACCTCTATAGATTAGTTGTATTTTTTTTCTCTAAAACATCCCATAATTTTAGTGCTTCAGGTTAAACACTCAAGTTTCTAATGTCAATTTAGTTTGTTTTTCTCCTAAATACTTTCATTTGATCAAATTTTTATATAGTTTTAGTTCTAAGAAAAGTAAAAAGAGATTTAGCTGAAAGAAAATGAAGCCTATTTCTAGAACCAGCAAGGTTTTTTTACATTATGATATTTACATATATGACAAATAAGCAGTTTATTAATTTAATACTTAATGAAGAGACTATTAATAAACAGTCTTTAACCCTCTGGGGTCTGAGGGTCTTTTTGGCCCTGGAGAAGTTTGGGCATGCCCTGAAATTTGTGCTTTTTTCAGTATATTAAAGAAATATTATTAATGGCTAATAATTCAGATTCAGCACAAACTGGGCTACAATAATATGTAAGCAACATAAATGTATGTTTGTGTTTTTTGAGAAAACAACATTAATTTGTGGTTCGTGAAAGTTCTCATTTCTCGATTTGATTTTTTTAATGAAAAAAAAATATATATATATAAATTTTTTTGCAAATTTTGTCAATTTTCATTAACATTACATTTTTGTTTTAAATCATTCATATCAAATGTAGTAAAATTGCTACTTTTCGAAAAAATAAATTTTTTTATAAAGTGTGAATTATATGAAATTATATAAACTCTTATATGAAAATTTGAATGTTTAATTTTAAATTTTTCTTCCTATTTATTTTCTTTTTACTCACTGGTTGGCTTAATTTGAATGGTTTTGTCTTTCTGTCTAATTTTGTATAACGAATAACTTTAATTTGTGCTGCGCTTCTTAAATGCATGTGTTTTGTTTGTTTTGTTGTAGGTTGCGCTGTAGTGTCTTGCTTTATCCCCTCACTCTTGTTCCTGTCACTCTTCCTCTTTCTGCTTTTGTTTTTTGGCTCTCTTTTCTCCTCCGTTGTCTTGCATCCCTCAATCCTGACTCTAACACGGCTCCTGTGGCATGGCTCTCTCTCTCTCAGACGGATGAACTCTCAGAGGAGATGGCCCACCTGGAGGGTCTGATGAAGGACCTGAACGCCATCACCACGGACTGAACCGCTGCAATCACTCACGGCTGAACCGTGTTCTCAGGAACGACCGGGACATTTGAATGAACGCTGATCTCAGATCAGCCTTAAGAATGACTGAAAACAGATCACGGATTCATCTTCTGCATCCTGCATGGAAGAGAAATCTGTAAAACGATCAAAACTCAATGCCATTTTTCAACTTGGATGAACCGTTCTGCACAGAAATCCTTTTACATTTTTTTTTTTTGGAGGATTGTTTTTGCATATTCCATATTTTTACCCTGTATACATATGTTTTCATTGTCTGCAAGGTCTTTTTAAAGGACAAAACCTTGCATGCTCAAACTTTGGGCTCCATTCATGAAATGCAAGCAACATAATTTAGTGTAAATTATGCATAAAACCATTCGTATGTAAACTTGTTGCATTCACATCAATGCAAAAATTTACATAATGAACCATTTAAACCAAAATTTGTACATGGATCATGAATATGAAACCATTCTCACATAAATTCACAAAACCATCTTTGCGTAAATTGTCAAATGGACATTTTCTCAGTGTCTGTCGTTGCATTAGAATTGAATGTCGAAGATTTACATAAGAGCAGATATTGAACAATTTACAAATAATCTATGAACAATTGTTTTTGTTTGCTCATGAACGTTTCATGGATTTTCTTTTTCAGTTTCTTACATCATGTTTAAATGTTTAATCTCTGGAGGGAAATGAAGATTTGTCGTCCTCACACGCTGGTAGCATTAAAGTCCAAATATGCATTTTCCAACATGGACATGCGGACATCTTGCAGATCTTGCTTTATGGCCATCTTAATTCAGACTGAATCGAGTGACGATGATGTTCGGTGCTTCAGAAACTCCTCAAACGTGAGACTTTGTGAGAACGGAGATGTACGTTCCTCTTCCTCGGGACCCTGATGCCTGTTTTTGGGGCCCTAGAGATTCATCATGAAGGAGTTTAATGCCAGGTGACTCTCAGATTTTTGTACTTTGAGAGCTATATATATATATATGACAAACTGCAAATCTTTGCTTATGTGAGTACTTTGTACACTCTCAAAAAAGGAAATGTTTTATATATATATTCATCTTCCTGTTGGTTTTTATATGAAGATGACACATTGCTTTGTAAACATTTTCCATGTAAGTTATGAAGGGTTAAATTGTCTGCGTTGTTTTCACCGTGCTGTTTAGCCAATCCCTTCTCCCAAAGAATGAGCGAAAGAAAATATCAGCGACAAACTCTGCCTTGCTCGTGTAGTTTTTCGAGTCATGAATGTCAATGTGGCTGTAACAAGGTAAGCTTATGAATACAGTTGTTTGTGTTTACAATAACGGGGGAAGATTAAAAAAAAAAGGGAAAAAAGACACCGAATTATGATATATAGTGTACCATCAACTGGCATTTGCACTTTTTATATTTTGGATTTTAAATGAACGCTGATGACTTGTGAAATATGAACCTATTTTCTGTAATGATGTCACAAGTAAACAACTGGTTTCAAAGACATTTAACTGTTGTTTATTTTGTTGCATTATTATATTTGACCATTTTGCATTTGGTGTTTGCTGGAAAACATTGCTTATATTTCAGATACTTGTGGTTTTCGGTTCAGTGGTTGTTGAAGAAAAACTGGGATGATTATTTATTGTAAATTATTTTACAATGTTGCTAATTTTCCACAAATTATCAAAGCTGATTTTGTACAATGCTCATTTCAGACATCTAGAAGATCATTGATGGATAAAAGATGGATGAAAATAAGTAAATTAGAAAGTTATGGCTGAATCAAAACGGTCTGAATACAAAGCCTTGTGGAACACCGTTGGCTAGAAACAAAAAATATGGGACTAAAGTCTAAAAAAATGTTGAATTTACATAATTCTTTTCTTTAGTTTCACATAAATCAAGTTAGATAAACATAATTTGTTCATGGAAGTTATTTTTAAATGATCCAAATAAGGGGTCTTAAATGTGTTATGATTCATTTTCATAGTTGTATAACATTACATTTTAATATTTTAACAAATTATTAGCTAGCAATAGCAAATATTAGCAAACTAAACACAATTAGTTTTCCCATTTTTAAGTCCATCTAAAATGTACTTATGGTCACGTTACTTTTGCTTTGATACCATAAACACAAATTACAAAATTCGTTCACCAGAAACATTTTATTTGCCCAAACGTATGCAAAATTATGTAACTCCTTTTTTTCCACTCATTTTATGTTGCACATTTTATTGCAAACCAGTTTATACATTTGTTTCAAAAGTTAGGACTTTCTGAGGCAAAAAAAAAAACAACCATGTAAATTTAATTCTGAGTACTAATAAAACTACTTTGATTTGACTGTTTACAATCAGTAGCCTGAAATAAGCTTGTACACATTGGGAGGAAAGAAACAACACTCTACATGTTTAAAAAAAACACAAACCCAGTGCAAAAAGCTACATTCCACCTTCAGTCTTACAATCAAGACCATAACAGGAATGTTCTCTGAGTCTGTCAAGATTCCGAGGTTGTCAAGATTCTAAAAATGCAAACATGAAATTCTAGGCACATATTGTTTTGGCACTAATATGCACTGTGAAATATTTTCCGAAAATCTAATGATATTGAAATATGAAATAAAGCTTTTATTTAAAACTCTAACCTTTAATAAATGTTAAGCTGAATAATAACACCTAAACTCGAATGAGATTAACATCTAATCAGAAGGTTTTGATTTCCTTCATGACAACTTTATTTTAATTTAAGAGACTTCTGTACTCTTATGGATTATGGGGAAACTTTAAATGATGTTATATACAGCATAACCAAAATCAGGATACAGGACACCGTTTTTGCATACATACAAATATACAAACACGCGGTTGAAAATGTAAAATTTCATACCTTCTGCTTCAAAACAAAAGAATAAAAACAAAAGTAGTGCCTCTGTAGTCCAAAGCAGAACCAAATCGAGATCCAGAACCAAAGCAGGAGAAGAAGGGCAGCGTTTGGGGGCTTTGGGTTCTATGTGGACCGCTGGGACACTGAGGGAAGAGATGTGGGATCTCGTGGTGCTTCCTGGTTCTAGGTCCTCGGCAGAGAGCTTTGGGCGGCCGTGGTGGCTGCACTGGCGGCTGCGGTCTGGAAGGTGGGATTCGTGAGGACGCCTTGGGAGAATTCCTGCTGTGCTTTCTGGAAACTGGCACCAGTGCGACGGTAGTGGGAATGAACCTGGAGAAGAATCACACCAATGACCCAAGAATCCAAAAGAACCAGAGGTTTTCACCCAGAAATCGTGAGCTACTTACCATTTTCAGTAAAATGACGGACATTGCGGCAGTGAGTGTGAAGAAAGACGCCACTAGCATCATGATGATGCCCACCGCTTTGTTATAGCCAATCGCTGCAATGGCAGTAATCCAGCCACTGCAATCAGAATCAACATTAATTAACCAAAATTCTGAAAGATGAACAACAACAAAATTAATATATGGCTGCCGAAGGAAGTGGTTAGTGGTTTTAACTAGTCGTCTTGGAAATTTAACTACGATATGATTCAAGTAACTTTTTTTTTTAACTTGTGGTTTTCGGTTCATTGGTTGTTGAAGAAAAAATGGGATGATTATTAATTGTAAATTATTTTACAGTGTAGCTACTTTCTACAAATTATCAAAACTGATTTTGTACTCCGCTCATTTCAGACATCTAGAAGATCATTGATTGATAAAAATAAATACATTAGAAAGTTATGACTCAATCAAAACGGTCTGAATACAAAGCCTTGTGGGACACCGCTGGCTAGAAACAAAGAAAATGGGACTGAAGTCTAAAAAAAGTGTTGACTTTACATTATTTTTTCATCAGTTTCACATAAATCAAGTTAGATAAACAATTTGTTAATGGAAGTTATTTTTAAATTATCCAAATAAGGGGTCTTAATGCGTTATGATTTATTCATTTTCATAGTTTTGTCACAACAAAACATTTTCATATTTTAACAAATTATTACCTAGCAATAGCAAATATTAGTAAAACAATTAGTTTTCCCAATTTTTAAGTCCATCTACAATTTACTAAGGGACATCTGAAATTTCTTGCATTCGATATGATCACGTGACTTTTGCTTTGATACCATAAACACAAATTACAAAATTTGTTCATCAGAAACATTAACCCTCTAGTTCTAAATTTCTATTTTAAGTTCACCACACATTAAGCTGTCAACATGATGTAAATTTTAAACAAACCACTTGTTCAGTATCTTTGCAAAAAAGACGCATGGACTACAACACCACCTTTAGAAACCGGTCTTACAAATAAAAGTACAAGGAAAATGGAAAAATGTTTTAATCTCAATAGTCAAGGTAATTTAAATTCAAAATGACTGAAGGTATAACACCGGTAGACTATTATTAACTATAAATGTTCTGTAAAAACAGTGAAAAGCAGCTTTCAGCCTATCACCATGATGCAAACATGAAATATCAGATAGAGTAGTAGTACTTTACAAGATTTTATCAGATTACGCTGCTTTTCCACAGTTTTTTTTCTATGTAAACATGTTTAACTGTTGCGGCCTCTTATAGTGTCTCATGCATGAAACTGCATTCTAAAAACAGAAGACCAATCCAACCACCATCATGAAGAGAAGTGGAGAGCACAGTAAAGTGGGAAAGATCAGTATAGGCTTTATAAGAACAGCCATGGGGTCCAGAAACATCTTTGGAAATGAATGAATGTGGCATGGAAAAGCAAGTTATACCAGAGGGATCCTGATTCCCAAGGAGAAAAACTCCTAAATGTGGAAGGAAAGAAAGACGCCTGAGTGCAAAAAGCAGGGATAGTTAGTTTTTCAGGATTCTTTGAAACATGCCAATTAAAGAAGGAAAAGAAACACCTTTGCATTTTGGCATGCCAATCGCCCGCTGGACGAAATCCAAAAAAAAAACATTTGGAAAGATCTGGTCCTGGCTTTTCTTTTGCATTTTCCCTCAGCAACAAGTCAATCCAGCTAAGATTTCTCCAAAGTAGTCAAGGCTAGTACTGTGCTGAATTGTTAGGGATTGAAACACCTAGTCCTGTCGAGTATTTGATTTGTATATGCATTAACACACACGCAATATTAAACAATAATTTAGAAGAAAATTCAAAACAAATAATTAAAAAAACACATTTTAAATATATAAAAAAATATAGCATATACGAAAATATTTTATTTTTTTACAGAATATAGTTATATACACACTTTAAAACTATTTATTCTAAAAAATGTAAGAGTAAATGCATATATAAAAATAAATCTTTTTTTAAACTCGCCGATCTGAATCGGTCCAAGAATTCCAGAGTGTCTCATAACAATATTCTCATACAGAACAAGAGGACGTACTTCAGACAGGAAGCAAGAGTTTTAAAGGAAGTCCAGCAGCAGAAAACCATTAGTGCAGGAACAGACACTAGTCAAAGAGACAGAAGAGAGAGCCAAGCGTCACAAAGTCATCTGTCACACAGAAGAAACACAAACGTCCAGCTCAGAGACGCTTAGTCAACATAGTTTAGGTCAGATATTACTCCCTAACTCCTACTATTGGCTAAACTGATGCACTACTGTAATCCAGAATGAAGTACAGAGCTGTATAGAGCGATCTCAGCACTGATTTATACTCTACCTGTTTCCCCAGTTAGGAATGCCCACGCTCTGAATCACAGACACGGCGATCTGAGCCAAGAACACGAAGAAGAAGAAGAAATAATTGAAGGAGCTGTCAGACCTGAAAAAAAGAAATCAATAAATTAGTTATTGAAAAGAGAGGATCATGTTGACAATAAAACAAAGAACTGAAATGTTGCCTATAGCTGAAAATAAATCCGATAAAGTTTGTTTAAAATGTACTAAAATTACTAAAACTTAAATTCTAACCGTTTTAAATCAAATATTCTATATTTGTTTAATAGACACAGGTTCTTTTCACATTGTTTTTTACGTGCACATTAAACATTGATTCGAGCAGAATTTATTTAAAATGTAAAACAATATTATTTATTATTTAAAAAAAAAAGCTATTTAAAAATTATTTTGGATGGGCCTAAAGATGTTTTAATAAATTAATGCAAAAAAATGTAAAAACTAATAAAACTGACAAAATATATAAAATTACTAATATTACTATATATTAAGAAACACTATAAAAGTATACAAATATCATAATACTATTCTCAAAATTAAAGATGTTAGAACTGAAAATGAAATTAAATAAGTTTAATAAAATTGAAATAAATTAAGAAAACAATTAATGAAAATGACAAAACGACTAAAAAGCAAACTAAAATGAAAATGATCACTGTAAATATATAAAACTAAAAGCTAATTAAAAATAATAATAAACACTATAATAGTGTACAAATATTCCAGAGGGTCTCATAATAATGGTTTTTAACAATCTCGAAATTGAAAACTGAAAATATAAAAAGCTAATTCTAAATATTAATAAATAACAATCGTATACAAATACGTGACCCTGGACAATCAAAACCAGTCTTAAGTGTACATTTTCTCGAAACTCAGATGAATAAATCATATCTCCATTGATGTCTGGTTTATTATGATCGGACAATATCTGTCGGAGATGCAAATATTTGAAAATCTGGAATCTGAGGGAGCAAAAATAATCAAAATATTGAGAAAATTATGCTCAAACATGAAGTTCTTAGCAATGCATACTAATCGAAAAAAAGTTTTTTTAATATATATTAATAGTAGGAAATGTATTAATGATTTTTAGCATAAAAGACATATCAAAATTGTGACCCATACAATGTATTTTTGGCTATTGCTACAATATACCCCAGAGACTTCAGACTGCTTTTGTGCTCCAGGGACACAGATCCATAACAGATCCTTGAAACTGAAGAACCTGTCCGAACTGTATGAATCATCAAGGTGAGGTGAACCGCGTCTGAAGACTCACCTGAAGGCTCTATAGACGGGTCTGAACCAGCACAGGAAGGAGCAGGGAGTGAACAGGATGAACCAGAGGATGGACAGACCGAAGTCCACAGCTCCACCTGAATTAGTGGTGAACTCAGCCAGACAGGCCAGGACGTTCAGAGACAGCGTCATACACTGCCCTGCAATCACACACACACACACACACACACACACACACAAAGCTCACACGTGACGTCACACACTGAAGAACATCAGCCACAGTTCAACTCAATCTGACAGAGACTGGAATCAAAACTGACCCATATATATATATTATACAATATAATGCATATTGTTATTGTTAACTAAACCTAATTAACTGCTAAAAATAGTAAAAAAAATATATATATTAAAAAATACAATAAAAACCCACTGTTTTAGGTAACTGAATAAAAAAAACACTGAAAAAATATTAATAATAATAATGAAAAACTTTCACCTTTAAAATTAAAATATGAATTTTAGATTTTATAAAAGTTTATAAAATATTGAAATATTTCCTTGGCAACTAACTACAATGAGAAAAAAATTAAGTGCAAATAATAAAACTACTAAAATAAAATAACTGAAATAAAATAAAAGTTTAAATTATAATAAAAATTTCAAAAGCACAGTAAAAAATTACTAAAAAAATACTATGTTTTAATACTATATTTGTATATTTAAAAACACTATAATTAAGATGAAATTAGAATCTATAATAGTATACAAATAATACTGTTTTGTGTTCAACACGAAAATAAAACGAGGATTGAAAATTGACTGAATGGTGAAAAGTTATTATGATGATGATATTATTATGAGCTTAAGTTAAATGGAACATTCAAAATGAAGAATATGTTTAAAAGGAGGTAGTAAAAACGATTAAAAATAACTCTGGGTAACTAATATATAGGTATAACTTCCATATATATAAAAAAAAAAAAATGAGAAATGCTGCCTTAGCAAGTAAAGGAAATAAAACAAGTTACGTTTAAAATACGAGCGGCGACTCGTGATCAAAATCAGTGTTACATGAGAATTATGAACTGATTGGACAAGTTATGAAAGGTTGATTGGGACGACACTGAAAATAAGAGGAGGAACATGTCAAATGAAGAGTCTGTAGACGCACACATCCACAGGTAGTAGATCATCTTGCAGAGTCGGTGACTTTCCTGCGGGATCTCCTCGGAGAAGTCCTGGTAGAAGCAAGGCTGGATGGGAAAGAACTTGGGAAGAGGAGGCCAGTTGTTCTGTTTGCCTGAGGAGAACAAGTGAGAGGTGAGACAGACCGTATCCCACAATCCTCAGCAGCAACAACAAACAAAGGTGCTACAGTCTGCTGATTTACACAACTGAAGGAATTCAATATTAGCATACTGAGCAATATAGAGGATTATTATTTTTAAAAAACCATTTAAAGACATTTTTATGACTTCAAATAATAATCAATAAATTAATAATCATTCAAGATAGCATTAATAAAATTATTTATTTAATTACTATTAAAAAACATTCTATTTTAGTAATTCTCTTTTAGTTGAAGTTAAAGTTCTACAATAACAAATTTAGTTTAGATGCTACTATTGATTGAATTAATAATATATATATATATATATATATATATATATATATATATATATATATATATATATATATATATATATAGTTTTTATTTTTATATTTTCTTGTATGCAATTTAAATTGGAGTTCTAGTAATTTAGAAATTTATTAATTTTTTTTGTTGTTTTTTTAAACATGTTTAAATACAATTATTTCGTTTTTTGTTATTTTAGTAACTAAATGAAAATGAGAAAATGCTGCCTCTGCAACTACCTGAAATAAAACAAGCTTATAATCTTTATTAATATATTTTATTTTACTTAATTACAATTTCAAATAAAGATTTTTTTATGCTTTTAGTTTTAATGAACCATAATATTAACTATATGCTATTATTATTATTATTAAAACTAAAATGTAACAAAAAAATTATGTATAGACATATTTAAACAAGAACAAATAAAAATTACATAAACAAAAAAATACAAAAATTTCGAATAAAATTAAAATGAAAACAAAATAAAATCTAATTAAAAATATTAGAAAAACTATAATAGTTTATCAATAATAACGAAAACATTATATGTCAGCAAATGGCCTCCAGTTATCTTACATTTTAGTTTGTATGTGCCAATCTGATTAAACTGAGTGTCAAGAGCATAAACATTAATGTAATTACTATTAGATTATTAATCGCACTGAGAGTGCAAGGTGAAGTCAGACGCATTGCATCATGGGAACCTGCATTCCATGTGTCTTTTGCAGCTTGTTCAAATTAAAAAATGCTTCTACAAAAAAAAAAAAAAAAAAAAGTTTCATCAGCAGAGATGTGTTTTTGAGCAATAGCGTGCACCCTTAATATACAAAGAAAATCTGGAAAGATCTGTGCATTTCTCTTTTTTTCTATTTATTAAGGCGTCTAATATTTTGTTAGTTAATTTGCATGATCTAAACACTCTTGAGAATGTAAAGTTTGCAGTCATTGGGTGGTGTCGTGATGCATTATGGTGTAACCTGTGGTCGCTCCTCTGCTCTGCAGCTCTCGCTCTCGTCTGTCCAGCTCGGCTGCTTTCCTCTCCAGCTCCTCCTGCTGTTTGAGCAGATTGACCTGCGCAGCCGCAGCCGTGGCCTGCAAAGAGACACACGGTCGGTTACAACCTCCACACACACGCACAGATGCAGCACATGTGTGTGTGTGTGTGTGTGTGTGTGTGAGACTGACCTGTGGACTGGACACTGACGGCTGCAGCACAGCAGGTTGAGCGCTGGAGGCCGGGATGGTGCTTCCCTGGTGGAGATGAAACGTTTTGATTGATAATAAAACACAAAGCATTGTTATTTTTTATGCTATTACTGTAGGAACTGTAAGCCTTTACATTATGATATAGATATAAAACAGTTCAGAGCAGTAAAGTAGAGCTGATGAAATAATGTTGTCTAGACTCACCGAGTTGACATCAGAAAACGGAGAGAAACTTTCGATGTGATCGATTCCAGAGTTGGTCACCTGAGTGACAGACGGATCCTGAAAGAGATGATCCACTATTATTATTATTATTAAGCAACTGTTTACTTTTTAGCAATAGCACTAATAGTGTGTAATAATATAAATAACTGCTTATTAGTCGTTTTGGATAAAAGCATCTGCTAAAGTTTTAATTTAGTTTAATTTGGTGCTGTTCAAGTGATTAATTGCATCCAAATATGTGTATTTATTATGTGTGTGTATATATATATATATATATATATATATATATATATATATATAATACAAATACATTAAAAAATATATATATTATATATATATACACACGCACAATTTATATTATATATAAATATTCATATTTTATATATAAACAAAAATATTTTCTAAAATATACACATGCATGTGTTCATGTTTTGGATTTAGTTTAATCGTTTGACAGCACTAATAAAAATATTAATTTATATAATATACTAATATATATATATATACATATATATATTATATACACATATATACACATATATATACATATATATATATATATATATACACACACACATATATATATATATATATATAAATATATTAGGGGTGTAACGGTTCACAAAATTCACGGTTCGGTTCGATACGATACACTGATGTCACGGTTCGGTTCGGTTCGGTTCGATACGTTTTAGATACAGCAAAATGTAAAAACATCTCAACTTTTCAGAATGCCGCAAGCGCACCGCGGGTCATGTGACAAGAACCAACCAATCAGCTTCATCCTTTCCCGTAACAACGTTGAGAGCTCAGCCAAGATGAAGGAACAGCTGATCATAGTTGTATATGGATTGCAATTTTGAAATAAATTCAGTAGCAGAGCTACTGCAAGCGATTTTTAGAGCTGCAAATCCATTTATCCTTCGCTGAAATTTCCGCGTCTCATGGAGAGAGCACGTCATTGTTGCTTAGCAAAGACAGACGCCTCATGAGCGCTTCTGCCCGAGCGCTTTGGAAAGGAGGAGAAAGACGCGCTTAGCGTTTTCCATGCGTTTTTAGGCACGATATGTGAACGGCCCCTAAGGCGCTCGCTCACTCAGTACGCGCTGAAGGCTCCTTGCAAAATGTCTAATGCATTTAACAGACCAGAAATATAAGATCCTAAAATAACCAACAGGTCTGGTGTTTGGGTTGGATTCCCTGTAAGCTATAGTTTCTAAATGCTGCAGGGATAGTTTGCTGCGTGCATGTTTCTCCTTTTTTTCGTCTTTTCCCAGATAGTACTGACGCATATATCCCAGATATTCCCGCTGATTTTTTTTTTGTAATCCCGCTGGTGTACCCTGTCATGTTGCAGATGCGACATACCGTTGTTTATTTATCCACCACTCTCTTGCCATCACCATTATAGCTTAAAGGGAATCCAAAGTGCACCCAAACACCAGACCTGTTGGTTATTGGAGGATCTTCTCATTTCTAGTCTGTTAAACGCATTGGCTATTTTGCAACGAGCCTTCAGCGCGTACTGAGTGAGCGAGCGCCTGCTGAGTAGCCTAACATAAACATATAAGATGGTGTTTTTTTCTTCTTCGGGAGTGTCAGGGGCGTTGCCTGTTACGTTGTTTGGGTTATTGGGCTACCTTGTTGAACGCATATCATTATATTTCTTTCTCTCTCTTTTTTTTTTTTTTTTCAAATATAATTAATTACTCCAACGAACCGTTCGGTATACATAATGCGTACCGCGTACCGAACCGAAAGCGTCGTACCGAACGGTTCAATACGAATACGCGTATCGTTACACCCCTAATATATATATATATATACACACACACACACACACACACACACACACACATACATATATATATATATATATATATATATATAGCAAAAAAAAGGTCACTGATTTTAGGGAATAATGCAGAAATTAAATTAAATATCGGATTAAAATTTTTATTTCTAAATTATTTTAAAATTATTAACTGAAAAAAAATGTAATGTGCTGAAAGAAAAAAAACGAAAAATTTACTAAAACTGAAATTAAAGTTAAATATAAAAATTAATAATAATAATGATGATAAAGGCACATAAAAAACTACTAGGGGTGTAACGATACGCGTATTCGTATTGAACCGTTCGGTACGAGGCTTTCGGTTCGGTACGCGGTACGCATTATGTACCGAACGGTTCATGCGTTCATGCGTTGAACTAACACATGAAGACGTGGAAATTTCAGCAAAGGATAAATGGATTTGCAGCTCTAAAAATCGCTTGCAGTAGCTCTGCTACTAAATTTATTTCAAAATTGCAATCCATATACAACTATGATCAGCTGTTCCTTCATCTTGGCTGAGCTCTCAACGTTGTTAGGGAAAGGATGAAGCTGATTGGTTAGTTCTTGTCACATGACCCGCGGTGCGCTTGCGGCTCTCTGAAAAGTTGAGATGTTTTTACATTTTGCTGTATCTAAAACGTCTTCATGGATCCAGAGCAGCTGAAAGCATGATTCGTCGCAGGTTTTGTCTCACATGCCTCGATTACATCATCCCCGAGAGTTAACTAGGTCACAAACACCTGAGGGTATTTTAGATGCCTCTGGGGTCAATACGAGGAACCAGGATCCTAAAATCAGCACAGATACTTCCTTATTCGCATATTGTCCATTCATCTCAAAGCACAGCGGCCACTGATGCAGATGAGAGCTTTTCACTCATAACAGAGCTTCACGTTTGAGTTATTCTCTGATACAGGCAGAAGAGAACAGCAAGAACCTCAATAACTTTTCAAAAGTGCATGCAGATTCATCTAGAAGAATGAGAGCGATTTTATGGATGCATAGGCTACATTGTGATAGGGAAATCAATTAGCAATTGCATTTTCAACGTCTTACGAGATATATTTCTGTCATTTTGGAATAGCTATAAAAAGTCATTTATTTGCTATTTTACTTTCTCCACACCCTGCTCAAACCGTTACAAAACTCAACTGGAATCGAAATCCCCTTTGCACTTGTATTTCCAGTTTGTAACAGTTAGCTGTCAATCACTCTTGAGGGTGGGGTTTATTGATATAATGGGAAAGTATGCCACGCCCACTACTGTCAGAAAACAGAGCCTCGATATTCATTCCCATGAGGAAAATGGTGAATTTGGTCATTTTTGCAATAAAATCATGCTCAGAAAAAATGTATAAGAAAAAATTGCACTTCAAACCAAGTCAAGAATACAGAATTAATTTTATGTTCACCTGTCAACCAGAAAAATGAATAAATAGCCAAAGAAAGTGAAAAAGCAAATAGACTGAAAAAAAAAAATCCCCAAAAAATCCTAACTCGAAAGACGTTGGAAATGGAAATTTTTACATTCACAGAAACCAAAATGGAAACACAAACTAACAATTTGCATTTGGATTATGTCACAATGTATGCATTTACAAACTGAAAACGCAACTGCAAATACAATTTTTAGAATATTGTTCGGAATATCATTCCATACAATTAAATAGTTATTAGTTAATAATAGTTAATAATATTTCACAATGACTTTTTTTTTTTCCGGGAGAAGTGCCTCAGGACCCATATAAGGAAATTCCGCTCCATCTAACGTCACACAGAGCCATACTCGAAAAAAACTTTCCGAAATTTTTTTTTTTTTTTTATTAAATGAAAATAATTACAAACATACAAGGCATTTACCAGTTAAGCACATTCTCGTATACTACAGTAAAGATTGAGCAGAATCAGCAATAACAATACCATACAAAACATACCTAACATTATAGATACAGCTACAAAACAAAACAAAAGCAGTAAAAATAAATAAATAAATAAATAAAAAAACCATAACAAATGAACAAAACTTAACGGGGCCATTTCAAATTAACTTAAATGTTTCAAGTAAATTAAGTAAATTAAATACATTTATGAATGAAAAACTTACCAAATAACAAAAGAGACTTAAGTACAAAATCCACATTCTTATTTTCATCAAAAACACCAAAAATAATTGTCTTCACACATAAAGACAATACAATTTCCCTGGACATTAGCCAGCTCTGCATTTCTCTCCAAAGAAATTGGACTGGGTCACAGTAAAAAAAAAAAAAAAAAGGTGTTCTAACGATTCAATGTTTTCTACACAGAAGACACAATTATTTAGATCGAAATTGAATCTCGATCTCAAGAATTCGTTTGTTGGGTAACTTTCATTTAAGATTTTGAAGTTGACTTCTGTTACTTTAGGTGGGAGTGGAAATGAAATGTAATTTTTCCTTATTTTCTTAATTTTTTGTAAAACCTTTTTACTGGGTTGGGTAATATTTTTTAATCAGAAGCTTCTTAATAACTTTGTTATTGCATTTAAAATCCTTCAATGCAGAACTGACTAAGGACAGGGGAGACGGCAGAGTATCGAGTGTCTTCTCTAACCATTTCTCTCAAAGAACTTGGAATGGCTTTTAGAATTCTGTCACAATACTTAACATTACATTGAAGTTGGTATTTTTTACAGAATTCCTCATGTTGTAACATGTTTCCAGCCTCATCCATAAAATGTGCAACAGCCCAAATGCCCTTGGATCTCCATTCCTACACAGATTTTCTGCTGAGCCGTATGTACCTGTTATTCCAAACTGGAGTATTATGTGGCGTAAAATTTAGGGCCGGGACTTTAACGCGTTAATGGAGATTAATTAATTACACAAAAAATAACGCGTTAACTAAGATTAATTAATTACAGAAAAAAAATTCACGCATTTTTAAAAACGTATTTTTGCACCGCGGAACGTTTCTCACTGGATGCGTTTCGGCGGACCGATTATACTGGAGCACCAACTAGCGTTCGCATATCACCGCAGCACATCGAGCCTCAAATATCACCTAAATGCAAAACATATAGCAGCTAGCGTGGACTTTACACTTTATGTTGAACTATGTATTAGTTTGTTGGTGCAACAGTTTATGTTGAACTCGTTATTGTTTTGGCCAAGGTTATTGAGAGTTGGACTTAGTATGTTATGGCCTCTGAAGCAACAGAGAGATGTTTTCTAATAGTCAGTGTTTCCAATGTTCTGAATGTAATTGACAGTATTGTGTTTTACTTAAAAAACTCTTTACAGAAGGTTCCAGCACCTATAAGCTTCCTGAATTTCTGAAATGTACTATTTCTAAATTGTTTCTAAATATGCTATTGCTACACTTCATGGGAGAAATTGCACTGATCTGCTAGACTTGGTTGAACAAAAATAAACAATATTTTGTTGCTTAAGCTTATGTATTCAGTCATTATTCAATGGTATACTATAAATCCATGTGAAAAAAAATTACTTCTCACTGTTCTCAGGTCAAATATTTATATGCGATTAAAATGCGATTAATTTCGATTAATTAATTACAAAGCCTCTAATTAATTAGATTAATTTTTTTAATCGAGTCCCGGCCCTAGTAAAATTATGGTTATAGATTAATTTCCAATAGAGAAGTACTTGCTGATGGAAAGCAGAGAGTTTAATCGCTAATGAGCTACATTCAAAGTCACAGCGCAGGAGAAAGTCTATCCCACCCATTATTTAAAAAATCATATTCGGGACAGTGAACCAAAAGAAATTTCTATTTGTCAGATCAGACTTTAACCAATTTCAATATCAAAATCAATCGCATTCAACCCCCCGTCCTCATAGTTTTTAACTAAATCAATCTTTCTTATATATTGACATCTATTCCTCCATATGAATTTAAAATTAACAGTGTTTATCTTTTTAATCATTCTTGATGAGATGAAAGCCGGGTAAATAAGTCTAGACAAACTATCCATTTTCGATAATAACACTCTCCCAAAAACTGAGCCATCCCTCTGCAGCCACCTATTGAGAATAGACTTACATTTGTCCACATGGTTTCAAACATTCATATTTTCAGTTGTTGCTTTATCTTTAGAGATAATAATCCCTAAATATTTAACTTCCCTTTTAATCTTTATGTTGCATAAGGAATGCGAATCATAATCGTGCAATGCCAGAATTTCACATTTATTCATATTCAGCTGCAAACCAGAAAATTGATACATAAATTGCAGTGCTAAGGGAATTTGCTCTTCATTTTTTTAGGAATAAAGTTGTGTCATCTGCTAGCTGACTTATTATAATTTGTCTGTCCATCATATTTTAGACCTTCAATATGACCGGTTTTAATTAAAACAGCTCCATAAAGGAGTCATCAGTTCAAGATCTGGAGTTCTTAATCTTATCAAACAGGAAGTCGGCATCTACTGCCGAATAACGAGAGGAATATAATTCAGAGTAGAATGAGAAAACCTCTTTTCTATACTTCTAGCATCTTTATTTTCTATTCCATTAATTATTAGACTTTTTAACTGTCTACTTTTTTCCAAATTGCTAAAGTATGCAGAGTTTTTTTCACCTGCTTCAATCCACTTCGCCCTTGATCTTATGAAGGCGCCCTGAGCTTTCTCAAGATAGAGTTCATCTAATTCTTCATCTAATAAATTGCTTTCATATTCCCTTTTTTCCCTGCTGAGTTTTTTGCTAAATTTAATAGTAAATTGTCTTAAACTTAAAATAAATTCCCATCTACCCATATTATTTCTGAACGATTCATTATCTTCGTTTTCTTTTATCAGTTCTCTAATCTGAACACAATAGTCTTCATTCTTTAGCAATCTGGCATTAAATTTCCGATACCCTTTATTCCTAACTTCTTTCACTGCGGGTGCTAAAACTAAATCTATGAAACAATGATCAGTCAAGGGTGTTTTAGAGATTCTAGAACGTAAAGTATTTCTTAAAATGTCATCACTCACCATCCAATAATCGATTCTGGACTTGTTACCCCCATTGGGCTTATGACACCTCTTCACAATGGACTTTCAACTACTTCAAACTAACTTTGGGACTAACTTGAACGAGTTCCGAAAAAAGCGACCGCTCAGTTCCCCATCTTGCCGGAAGTCCGGGTAAATGAGGGGTGAGGCTACCTTTCCTCAACTTCTCCCCAACGTGACGTCATCACCGAGTTGCGTAAAAAACCCGTTAATACAAAAAAATTATTTCATTTTTGAGACATTTTAAAAGTGATATACATATCTTGAGTGATTTATGTACCTATTAATCGAAAGTGGTGGTTAACCTGCAACATGGCCTTTAAATACAAAAAAAAAGGTAAAAAATGTAACCAAATTTGATCTAATGGCCCTTTTAAACATGCAGAATTGCAAGAGAATTCATGTTAATGTGCTGAACCCACACACGATCATTAAGTGAAAACCCAAAACAGATGTGACGTGCATTTGTGTCACAGCAGGATTATTGAAATTAACTGCAAAAAAAGCAAGAATGTGTGTAAATGCAACAGAAAATACATGCAAAATACAAAAGAAACATGTATGCATGTATTTTAAACTAAAATTTATTGTTGATTTAAAAAAGCATGTTATTTGTCACCACTGTGAGATTAGATCCTGACCGTTCTGTATTGTACAATGAATGTCATGTTTGTTATTGTTTTCACTTAAAATGGAAAACGCATTATTTCGCTTAATAATACAAAACATGTTGTGCAGAAGGCATAACGCCCGCCCTGCATGTCCTGATCAGATGTTTTTTCTGATGCATTCAGTGAATCCCAGCGGATCAGAGCCTCGTGTAACATTAATAGGAGGGGCTCTGGCCTTCAGCAGCGTGTCATCACCCGGATCCACACCCTTCACCAGCGACTGCTAACTCGCTAACTAGCGCCATCAGCCACCGTGACACATCACCAGCCGAACCGAGCTCCTCTGACCCGAAACTCCCATCAGCATCATCATCATCATCATCATCATCATCATCATCACAAACCCTGCTAGCTCCGCTAAACTTCAGTTAAAACGCGTCGGAAGCGCTTCTCTGGGTATTGCTCGTTCTCACCTGAAAGGGATTGACGTCGAATGAATCTGCAAACGGGTTTGGGTCGAATCCCGACATTATGATGGCCTTTATCCGCCTTTAGAGTCCAAAACGAGCGGCACCGGAGATGCTACCGTTGATGTTTCCCCTCTGCACTTCCGCAGTGGGAGCGTGACGCGTATGTGCAGTGACGTCATCAGGCGACGTAACCATAGGACGTAACCGATTGGGCTTCTTCTTCTTCTCTTATTTAATGGCGGACGCCAATCAACGTTAAGGTGCATACCGCCATCTACTGTACTGGAGTATGTATAATCATGTCATTTTATAATTTTAGATTCTATTCCACAACCCTGAGTCTTTTAAAAATTTAAATAGTGCCTTCCTGATGATTCTTTTTCCTCTCTCTCTCTCTCCTTCTAGTCCCGCCCTGTCTCCTGAACCTTATCTTTAAACACCCGTCTTTACACCTCATTTAATTCACGGTACAATATTACATGTTCATCATTTTCTTTAACCCCACAGTTTTCACAGTTCTCACTATTCCTTTTCCCCATTAAAAATAATGTGCCATTCAGCCCTGTGTGATCCACTCTCAATCTTGTCATTACAATTTCATCTCTCCTGGTCTTTTCCATGCAATTCTTTATAGTGACAGTTTTTTGTATTTTATAATATCTCCTACCTTCCTGTCTTCCTTCCACCATTTCTGCCATATTTTAAGTCCTTTCTTCTTAACCACTGCTTTACCTATGCCTTTTCCTTGTGTAATTGTAACTATTATTTCCTTTAGCAGTGCCTCTTTAGCCAGTTTGTCTGCTTTCTCGTTATATATATATATATATATATATATATATATATATATATATATATATATATATATATATATATATATATATATATATATATATATATATATATATATATATATATATATATATATATATATATATATATATGTATGGTAATTAAATTAATCATAATAAAAAAAATGTAAGTTAATTTTTAAAAATAGCCACGTATACTAAAAATATAGTTTTAATTTAAATATACACAACTGTTAAAATATAGCACAACTGCTAATAACAACCATCATTAATAGCTAATCAACAATAATTAATTGCGAATAGTGGAGCATTAAATCAGATCTCTGAAGGATCACTTACATAAAATCATAAATAAATTATAGAAATAAACATGTAATAAAAATTTAGATTCGAGAAATTATAATTATTCATAAGAAAATTATTGAAATATAATCAGTATACACAAAAAATTAAGTTAAATACGAATTATATAATAAAAAATATACAATTAAATACATTTATTTATTAAAGAACATAAATACATCATAAGTTACAAACCATAACCATACAAAACATTACCAATGAACAACATCGCATCACTTGTTGTTGTTGTTGTTTTTTTGCTTTAAAAGCACCTTAACTGGTTTTATAAATACTGATTAAAAAAAGATCTGAGATCATGAATCAGACGTCCAAATGTTCCTCTGCTCTTTCTTCTTTTGTAATATCCAGTTGTTTACTAAAGCGTTCACATAAAGATGGTCTAACTGGAACTTGATTGACAGCTGCAGTAGCCAATGAGTCCAGAGTAAAAATGTGCTGCTGGATCTGATTGGCCGTTGGTTTTAGGGCCCAGTAGAGTTTCTGCAGGGCTTGCACGTCCTCCAGAGCATTATGGGCCGCGTATGAAACTCCCAGGAGGCTCTTAACCAGGTTCTCCTGCTTGAAGCTCTTAAGACCACTGTCTTTGAGAAGCTTTCGTGCCAAAGGAAGGGTGTCCACGAATCCAGAAACCTCTTTGTGGAAGTCCGACCGAAGTCCGAACTCATCCAGAGCTCTGGCCAAAACGTGGCAGTCGAATCTGCGGATGTTGTGGCCCACCAGGAGTGGCCGAGCCAGCATCCGGAGGAAGGTGATGAAGGAGACCAGGGCTTCTCGGAGAGAGCTGGTGAGCACCGGCCTGTGATGGAGAAACAAACGGTGACGCCTCACACTGAAGCCTGTGATCCTGGACGCCCCGGGCTGCATCGGCCGCCGAGGAACCATGAAGAGGTTAAATGTGTGACCTCCACTCACTGCAGCCAGCTGGACCATATCACACGAGGCATCTGGAGGAGGAGAATATATGCTATAAGTAACAATTTAACTAAAAACATCATATACACATACAAACACAATATACAGTTGGTCAAAACAATATAAAAAAATTTTTTTTATATATATATATATATGCATGTTTTTAAAGTCGCTTGCGTTCCCCAAGGCTCCATATATTTGATTTAAATAATTGTGAAGTATTGTTACAATTTAAAATAACTGTTTCTATATCAAAACATTTTAAAATGTAATTTGTAATTTTTTATGTGATGCAAAGCTGAATTTTTTACATGTAAAACTGTTTTCAACATTATTAAAGGAGCGATTATTAAAACTGATCGTCAAATATAATAGAGCACCAAATCAGCATATTAAATATTTTTCTAAATATCGTTTATATACAATTATAAATAAATTATAAAAATAAACATCCTTTAGTCTAGGATTTGAGAATTTGATTCCCCCAAAATGCTGTAACTTTTGTTAGATAACTTTTGTTTTCAAAACACCGAGTAGAGACGTGCATGAAAACTCAATCGTTTGCATAATTCTGCACATTTTTCGATATTGTTTATAAAGTCACGTACCTAAACCAGTGGTCTCTAAATCAAAAAACACAGTAGAGGGTGGAATAAGTGAGGAAGAATCCATGTTTCATTTTAAAACGTCTCAGAAGTTGCTTTTCTTCTACTATGGTGAAGGATAGAATCATGAATATTAATTACGTCGCGTGACGTTTGTAGGTAGTCCGAACTGATTGGGTTAAAGGCAGCCGTCAGTAGGCGGGGGCTAATCGATAGGCGAATGAACGAACGATTAAGAGGCCGATTCTGTTTAGTGATTGGACGCTCCTCCCGTGATTCAATTAATATTCATATTACAAGCCTTCTATATTAAACAGCGACATCAGGTGGACCGGAATAACTCCGAAACCTCTTTTATTTTTATTTGAGATAATTCGAGCGTATTATTCTATATATTATATATTTGAAATTATATGTGAAATCACTCGTGTTTTCTTTTATAAAATTATTTATTTATTTATTTAATCAACACTTTTATTTTGAAAGTCGACGGAGATTTATTTACGGGCCAGAATAATAAATACATCGCGGGTGTGTCAGAGAGCTGCTCCTATATCTCGTTTGTTGTCAGGATATATTGTGAAACCCTGTGCCCTACAGCTGTGTTTGAGAGATTTGGATCAGGATTAATTCATATTTAATTCATTATCTTTAAATATGATTTTCTCAGTATTTAGATTTTTTTGCACCCTCAGATTCCAGATGTTCAAATAGTTGTATCTTCTAATAAACCATACATCAATGGAAAGATTATTTATTCAGATTTTAGATGAGGCATAAATCTCGATTTCGAAAAATGTACTCCTAAGACTGGTTTTGTGGCCCAGGGTCATACATGAGTGTTAAAAACTATTATATGCCACATTAAGTGCAATATTCTACATGAAATCATTGATCTCAATCAAAAATATTACTAGTGAAGCTGTGTATGTGTGTCCTTTTATATGTTCTTACAAATGGAATTGAGTTTCTAGATATCAAAGATATTTTCTGGCAGGATGTAACTAAAAAAAAAAAAAAACAAGAAAATTGAGAACAGAAATGAATAATTAATTTGGATGAAAGGTATGAATAGATGCATAATTCATTAAGCGTTTCCTGACTAAATGAAAGTGAGACAGAAAAAGAATCTAAAATTAAATTGACAATATATACAAATAAAAACTTTGATAATATGAATAAAAACTATAATATTATTAATCACACACAGGCCTAGAAGGTAATGAAAATTCCATTAGTTTATATAAAGTATCTAAGTATACACAGCCACGGTCACAACCTATTAGAAAGCACAGGACACTTACAAATTGTTTAAATGCATTACAAAAAGAAACAAAACTTATTAATAAAAATTTTAAACTATTTATCATCTACATCAACCATTCAGTGTGCACAAATGTTCACATCAACCAATCAGAGATCATCGCTATATTTTCCAACCAATCAGGGATCATTGCTACACATTCCGACCAATCAGGGATCATCGCTACATATTCCAACCAATCACGGATCATCGCAGCACATTCCAACCAATCAGGGATCATCGCTACACATTCCGACCAATCACGGATCATCGCTACACATTCTGACTAATCAGAAATCATCGCTACACATTCCAATCAATCAGAAATCATCGCTACACATTCCAACCAATCAGAGATCATCGCTACACATTGCAACCAATCACGGGTCATCGCTACACATTCCAACCAATCAGAAATCATCGCTACACATTCCGACCAATCAGAAATCATCGCTACACATTCCGACCAATCAGAGATCATCGCTAGACATTGCAACCAATCAGAGATCATCGCTACACATTCCAATCAATCAGAAATCATCGCTACACATTCCAACCAATCAGAGATCATCGCTACACATTGCAACCAATCACGGGTCATCGCTACACATTCCAGCCAAATCAGAAATCATCGCTACACATTCCGACCAATCAGAAATCATCGCTACACATTCCGACCAATCAGAGATCATCGCTACACATTCCGACCAATCAGAGATCATCGCTACACATTCCGACCAATCAGAGATCATCGCTACACATTGCAACCAATCACGGGTCATCGCTACACATTCCAACCAATCAGAGATCATCGCTACACATTGCAACCAATCACGGGTCATCGCTACACATTCCAACCAATCAGAAATCATCGCTACACATTCCGACCAATCAGAAATCATCGCTACACATTCCGACCAATCAGAGATCATCGCTACACATTCCGACCAATCAGAGATCATCGCTACACATTCCAATCAATCAGAGATCATCGCTACACATTCCAACCAATCAGAGATCATCGCTACACATTCCGACCAATCAGAGATCATCGCTACACATTGCAACCAATCAGAGATCATCGCTACACATTCCAATCAATCAGAAATCATTGCTACACATTCCAACCAATCAGAGATCATCGCTACACATTGCAACCAATCACGGGTCATCGCTACACATTCCAACCAATCAGAAATCATCGCTACACATTCCGACCAATCAGAGATCATCGCTACACATTCCGACCAATCAGAGATCATCGCTACACGTTCCAATCAATCAGAGTTCATCGCTACACATTCCGACCAATCAGAGATCATCGCTACACATTCCGACCAATCAGAGATCATCGCTACACATTCCGACCAATCAGAGATCATCGCTACACATTCCAACCAATCACGGGTCATCGCTACACATTCCAACCAGAGATGAATCATACTGTATATATTCTAAATTACTCACTAGTGACTGGTCATACAAATATGATAAATTCATCTTAATTTCATTTCAGATTTAGCTTGGATCTATTCAGAGAAATGTTATGGGTCTGGCTAGTTCCACCTCTGTCTCTAGTACTAGTACTAGCTAATGAAAAGGTTAAACCATCAAACCTGTGTGTAAACTAGAGGCAGGACAGAACAGAACAGCCTCATACACCGAGAGCGCAGTGTGTTCAGCTCCTACAACGAGAAAACAGAAAAAAAAAAAAGAAAAAAGGTATTGCTCACAGGGAGACTTATTGAGTTCTTCTCATGTTCTGAATAACTTTGATTTTGATGTTACTACTGAAATTCCATTACTCCATTAATACTTTATCAGTTCTGAGCCGTTAATTAATTAATGACTCCTTCACTGAATCAGGAGCAGAAATCATAATACATGTGAAACAAGGTAAAAAATTTAAGTGGACACCAAACATGTTTTCAATTCTGTAAGAAATACTCTTACAAAAAAGGGATATTTAATACACATATACAATCAGAAGGAGTGATTGGTGTATATACACAGACGTACGTTGAGGATGGAGGTCATTGCCACATCATTGTTGATGCGTTTAATGCTGCTCAGAGTTGGCATGAATGCATTTACACAGCCGGAATAATTTAGTCTGGCTTTTATGCAGCATTGCATTTCTTCACACAATTTTAAAACAGGCACAGAACTGCCTTAACTTGCCTGCTTAAAGATGCCTTAACTTTGCAGACATCTACGTACACTGCTGAACTGACATGAGCTGAATAACGACACTACTGTCTTCTGTAAAGCTACTTTATAGCAGAATTGAATTCGGAATACTGTTATTAAACAGAACTGAGCTTATTGCACACATGTAATTCATTAATTATAACTGGTATTTTCCCGTTAGCACCGCAAGGTTGTGAGTTTGATTCCCAAGGAACACAGGTAAAAATATTTAGCCTGAATGCACTGTAAGTTGCTTTGGATAAAAGCGTCTGCTAAATGCATGAATATCTAAATGATTAAACCCTGAGTCACAAAGCACACATACATCACGTCTATTTGACATCTGCAAGATATGCATCTAAAGGAGGTTTCCTATCAGATATCAAACAGACGTTGAGAAGATGTCTTTAAGATGAAGAATGAATGTGGCAGATGTTTGTGCGCAGCAGATGTTTTCCAGACCGTGCAGACTATCTGGGAGTTTACCTGCTTTTACAAGGTGGCTCATGGTCGGGAACCTCTCGTCCACGGGATGCTCTCGTACTGACCCCACCAACGGGACACCACAAGAGTCTCGTAGCAGGACAGTTTCACATGTATTATGAGTATGTCACCGTCATCGCTGCCCGCTCAGGACAGGAGGACCACCCACAGCCTGCCAATCACAGACTCAACTGACCGGTCACTGAGATTAGAGATGGTGAGTATAGACATGCATGCATGCTCAGCACTGGCTGGATCACACAGTGCATGTGCAAACACAAATCTGATGCTGTTTAGATGGTAGTTAGCATACATCAACACCTAAACTGATGATTGCAACAACTGCAGCAAATGTGAGATTTAAAAGAATCACACACAAAAAAAATCAGACTGTAAGTCCATCACATCAAGTGCAATTGATTTCCATTTATTGCCTGTAGGCCTGAAACACTGTATCTATAAGATATAAGCAACTCTACTCACAGTGTGTGATGTTTCAGGAGTCGAAGGTATTTACTGGAAACGTTAAAGACGGGAAAGATCAAGGAGAGAGGGGTACATGAGATGCCCACACCTCCGGTCACTTGAGCTGATAATCTGTTTTCTACTAACAAAGAGGCATTGTGGAAAACTGGGAGCAAATCTTTCAAAACTCACACGTGCACAAACACTCAAACACATTCTTGATGAAAAGAGATATGTATTAATTGCAGTTATGCATTGTAAATATTATGTAGATCTGCTGGAAATAAATAATCGACATTTCTTAGTTATTCATGAGGGTCTAATAAACACTTGCTGATCACAGTGGTCCTCAGCAGGGTGTTTAGTTCACTATGTAGGGACCTATGTAGGAGGAAATACATCTCTGAGTGTGGCCCCGTTTCATTTCATTAACCCGTGCCTGACCACAAGCGCTGTAACTCTATTCAGGGTTGCAACGAAGATGCAGAATTCTAGTGTGTTTTTTTTTATTATTATTATTTTATCACAAATGTAGCATCAATATAAGTCATTTTCCCTCTGTTTTGTCTCCTGAGAAACACATGACAACCAAATCAGAGCTACTTGAATGGGTTATTAATGTTATACTAAAATTTTGTTTTGATTTTATGGAATTTAATATCACTGTTGAAGATGGATGTTGGTTTGTACTACAGTGTGATTCCAAAAATGAAAATCCAGGCATTATTTTCTCCCCCTCATGTTCTTCAAACCCGTATGCTGATATCTTGCAGTAGTTTTTCAATATAATGACTGTCGATGTCTTGAACATTATATTCAGAACAGAAGCTGTGACAATCAGCTAAACGTTTTCCAGAGAAGGCGACAAATCGTACAGGTTTAGTATGAGTTCATGGTTTGCTGAATTCTTTTTTCAAGATACAGATGTACAAATGAAGCCTTGATGTTTAAGAACTTGATGTTTCTGAAGTTCTTCAGGTTGTCTGCCAGTAGATGGCGCTAGAGGAGAGAGCAAACACATCTCAGAGTCTCAGTCTGCTCTTAGATACACATCAGATGTTCATAATACTGGCTTATATTGTGTTATACTGGCGTGATGTACATCTGCATTTGTGTATGACATGTTTACCCTACAACTAAAATATTGCTCAACAACATGAATCTGTTTTATGCTCCACAAGAGCCTTCTTTTAATTCACGTTTAATTCCCGATCACAGCAAGAATGACAGTTATTATGATCCATGCCGCATCCACACCGACAGGCAATGTTAAGGTCGTCTCCTTCATTTAGTATTATCGTCTAAAATCCGCTTTAAATATTCCAAGTCTTTAAAGAAGATTGCCAGTCAATGTTTTTATCGTTCATCGGATGCACCAAAATCACTCTGTATTTCATTCCAACAATATCTTGATAGTTTGGACTTCCCTATTATTATAGAATTACAGTTAACACTATAGTAGAGATGCACCGATATATCGGCCAATAATCAGGAGATAAAAAAAACAGCTTTAATTTGTCAGTGCTGGAAAATGACCATGGTATAATCAGCATAATGCATGGCTAGCTATGCATTAAACTATTTAAATACACTCCGTGGAAAAAAACTAAACAATCAAATGCTAAAAGCAGAATAAGCAGGATGGCTGGTCTTAGCTATGACCAGCTTAAAGCAAGGTTCTTGGCCTCCATTATGCATTATGAAGAGCTATAGCTGTGCATTATCCCTTACTTAGTTTGTTCTTGGTTTGAATGAGACTAGAAAGTTTAAGAAGATCCAAGATGCTCTTATTAACCTCTAGAATCCGTGGCCTGAATGAGGATCTGTCTCATTTAGAAAGAATGACAGATCCGTGTAAAGAGTCGCTCAAGGTCTGCGCCAGCATGTGTCCCGGAGCTTTGAAAAAGACTTGCTCGGGTTTCACAAAGAAAGACGAATTTCTGTCACTTGTCCAGCTGTAATCCAACATCAGATATTGAACTTCAGCAGTGTCTTTTCTCTCAGAGCAACGAGGAGACAAAATAAAATGTAAAGGAAATTGTTCACCCATAATGTAAATTATTTATTTTTATATTGTTATATATTATAATTATTTTATATAACCACTACCCACCAACCCCCAGTTAATTGTTTTACAAGCCTTATGCCCATGTAAAATATTTAACCGATAAATCCTTTGTCACGTGATTGTCACGTGACACACTGCAGCAGATGTCTTGCTATTCGTTTTATTTCGTTTTTCATTTTTTATTAAAAATATTCACAAACTTGCTTACCATGTTAACTATCTGATATTCCGATTCTTTGTTTAAAAACTTTTATTAATTACCTTGATCTATCAGATCGGGACTTTAGAGCGGATTCGAGAATCATTTTAGTTAGATCGCGACTTCATAGCGGGTCTGAGAATCATTTGAGTCAGATCGCGACTTCATAGCGGGTTCGCGAATCATTTGAGTCATTTGAGTCAGATTAGGACTTCATAGCGGGTCTGAGAATCATTTGAGTCAGATCGCGACTTCATAGCGGGTTCGCGAATCATTTGAGTCATTTGAGTCAGATTAGGACTTCATAGCGGGTTCGCGAATCATTTAAATCAGATCGGGACTTCATAGCGGGTTCGCGAATCATTTGAGTCATTTGAGTCAGATTAGGACTTCATAGCGGGTTCGTGAATCATTTGAGTCAGATCGGGACTTCATAGCGGGTTCGCGAATCATTTGAGTCAGATCGGGACTTCATAGCGGGTTCGCGAATCATTTGAGTCATTTGAGTCAGATTAGGACTTCATAGCGGGTTTGTGAATCATTTGAGTCATTTGAGTCAGATCGGGACTTCATAGCGGGTTCGCGAATCATATGAGTCAGATCGGGACTTCATAGCGGCCTCGCGAATCATTTGAGTCAGATCGCTACTTCAGAGCGGCCTCGCGAATCATTTGAGTCAGATCGCTACTTCAGAGCGGCCTCGCGAATCATTTGAGTCAGATCGCTACTTCAGAGCGGCCTCGCGAATCATTTGAGTCAGATCGCTACTTCAGAGCGGCCTCGCGAATCATTTGAGTCAGATCGCTACTTCAGAGCGGCCTCGCGAATCATTTGAGTCAGATCGCTACTTCAGAGCGGCCTCGCGAATCATTTGAGTCAGATCGGGACTTCATAGCGGGTTCGCGAATCATTTGAGTCAGATCGCTACTTCAGAGCGGCCTCGCGAATCATTTGAGTCAGATCGCTACTTCAGAGCGGCCTCGCGAATCATTTGAGTCAGATCGCTACTTCAGAACGGCCTCGCGAATCATTTGAGTCAGATCGGGACTTCATAGCGGGTTCGCGAATCATTTGAGTCAGATCGCTACTTCAGAGCGGCCTCGCGATTCATTTGAGTCAGATCGCTACTTCAGAGCGGCCTCGCGATTCATTTGAGTCAGATCGCTACTTCACAGCGGGTTCGCGAATCATTTGAGTCAGATCGCTACTTCAGAACGGCCTCGCGAATCATTTGAGTCAGATCGGGACTTCATAGCGGGTTCGCGATTCATTTGAGTCAGATCGCTACTTCAGAGCGGCCTCGCGATTCATTTGAGTCAGATCGCTACTTCAGAGCGGCCTCGCGATTCATTTGAGTCAGATCGCTACTTCACAGCGGGTTCGCGAATCATTTGAGTCAGATCGCTACTTAAGCTTCCACTACACAGGGACAACAACATGCAGAAAAAAAAAAAAAAAAAAAAAAAAAAAACAATTTAAAACATGCAAATAATTTTCTCTGATAATATTTCATGCTGTCGTGTAATCTTTTATTTTATCAGCTTTTTGGCATCAGAATTAGCAATGCCGAATGAAGCACTATTTTGATCTAATCGGTTAAACTCGGCTGCGTTCAGCCCCGACAAAATGTTGCACCACGTTTTTTATTAAACAGAAACGGTGATGCGTCGATCTCACTGTTCTGATGACGCAAGAGTTGCAACTATGGCAGCTGAGAAGGCCATTCTTTGTGAAGAATTTTCGGAGCCTGATGAAGTATAAATATGTGTTTAATGCTACAAAATATTCCCGATGTTACAGTTACTGCACTATAGCCTGTCCCAAAGGGATTGCTGAAGCTGAAATGGAAGCACATATCTTACCTAATTCAGACTAAAACACATCTTTTTAGCCTCACATACTGACATTATTTGTAGTTCATACGGTTTTAATAGCCTGTATTTTCTTTCTCATTTTTAGGAAAAGTACTTAATTACCATTGTTTATTTCTATACCAAATGTCATACACTTGCAATGAAGCTAAAAATATAAACAACTACATCATTATGTTGATATCCTATATTTTTACAATAAAACTTATGACAAACATGTCTACTGCAGTTCTGACACGCCCACCAAACAAGAGAAAACGCATCTCAAACACCGTTTTCAGGAAACATGACGTTCAACCCGGAAACCGTTATGAACTTGAACATGCCCCTGGTTTGCTAGAAGTTCTGAACTAGTTTGCGATTCATTTGATTCATTCGAACAGTTCACTCACTGAATCGTTTGCTACGGTTTCTCACAGTCACGATTCACTGGATATTTACCTTCGATATACTGTCTGCAGGAAACAAAACTTTACTATTTCTTTCAGTTCATCATTGGTCAAGCATTTATCTCGCCGTGCAGCTTGTGAACACTGTACTGCAGGTAAAGAGCATTAATCTTCATAACTAAATAGAGTATCTGCAATCTACTGATGAAAAGCTGGAAACATCAGTGTTTAAGTGTCTTGTCCGTTGTTATGTCACACTCAGCACACATTGTTCTGCTTTCTGGAGTTAATATGATCACTGTCCACTAAGAAGACAATTACATTGATGTAATCAATCCTCTTAACTTCACAATGAGTTGGTGAGCTTTTAGTTGTGAGACGTGCTAAATAATAGCCTCATCTGATCTGAGGGACAAAATGAAGCTATAAAGTTCATGCATTAATGTCAAAAATGGAAAGACACGACGGCTGGGTTATGGTCAATGGAAACGCTTTCAGTCGCTTTGATGATTAGAATGTTATCAGTGTCATTAGATGTCCTGGAAATGGCAGAAATAATAACCAGGGTGACTGATAAATTGCACCATGGGAAACTGTTCAGCCCTAGAAGGCATAATTGAAGTAATAAGCTTAGCAAGCATCAATCATGGCGATTATAGAAAGCACTGGAGGAAAGATTAATGTCATCTCGGCCTGGGGAATAACAATTTGCCTCGTCTAATGCAAAAACAATGCATGAAACAGAATTAAGAACTTTTTTTGTGTGTGCTGCTAATTTAATTTGAGTGTGTGTACAGAGAGACTCCTAAGAGCCCTAAAGTGATTTACAGGGGCAATTTGTCCACTTTGTAATGACTTTTTTCCTAACTTTATTAAAAGTATGTCAAATTGTACATTTGTGTTTTTAAGCTTTTTCACAATTTATAATTAAGACAAAAGAAGAACAAGTTACCATCTGTTTAAATCATCATTTTTTTACACAAGCTGCAAAACTAATAAAAAAGTAGAAATCGTCACACTGTAGAGCCCTGCTAGTTTGCATGCATCACATGCATACTAAGAACATGCTAATTTAGCCACAACCCTATCGAGATCATCATTACAAGCTGATGAAATAATAACAGTCGTGCAGCATTTCATTTGATTGTAGATTGATTCAGATGTTCTCAGCACAGTCTGATTTGTTTTGCCATTTCTGAAACGTACGAGCCGAGACCGGATGAAATGTCTTGCATTTGTTCAGTTTGAATTTAAAGGTGAAGTCTGTCCATTTCTGCATGCATATATTCAGATCTGTCTCAAAAGTCAACATAAGGTGCTCGACACGGTATAAAACAGTTTATGAGGTGCGAAATGTTTCCAAGGAAGAAGAGAGGACAAGACGAGTTCAACAACAGTGGTGCTCGAGGAATTTCTCAGTAGACTGATACTAAATGTCTGCGCTTCTCTGCAACGTTGGGTGATCTTTATGTTGTGCACCAGTTTTAAGTGGTCATTCTTGGTTTGTTTTAATGCTTTAAGAGTTACAAAAGCCATACGATTGTGATGCATTACAGACAAATCCTAAAAGGAAGTGAGCACTTCATGAGATGATGCATATAAGTCAACATTTCCTCCGAGAACTACTGCAGTTTTCCCGTTTTGTTGCTTTGCATTTTACAAACCCATAAACTTTTGCACATTTGTATGTTTATATAATCTCATCTGTATGAGTTATGATGCAATATGCAAAGTGCACCAGTTTGGTTTCATGTACAGAGGTGATGGAATTCAGTCTCTTTAAATCTCTACACAACAGGAAGGTCGTGATGTTCAGTACTGCATTAAAGGTCACGGCGTTGATGAGATCGGACGAACAGGACGCAAGGCTTAAAATATCCTTTTCCAGGCATTGTGCTTGACGGCATTGGCTTTGGATTAAAGCATGTGAGGAAGGATGTACATTTCACCACTAATACACATCCAAGGCTCAAACGAGGAGGACTCAGCAGTAGCAGACGTGTCTTCTGTGATTTCCCTGCTGAATCGATATTGTCTGTAACTAACCTCTCTGAACTTTATTAGCTGGATCATTCAGGCTAAAGTGCTTTTATAACTTTATTACATCTCTATTGTGTCTCGTTCCTGGATGTGCGATTGATTCGATGTCCAAGGTATAAAATGGCAAGACTCAAATCTGATGGGAAACGGCGCATTTTATGATCTCAGCATGTTCTTTTAGAACGTAATAATGGGTCATGAGCTGTGGTGGTTTTGTGGGAACATTTCAAAATGTCTCGGTTAATCTGGTTTATAGCTGTAATTAAGAACTAATATTTAATAAAAATGGGGTTTGGCTGCTGCCGGTGCCAGTTAATTTTACTCAAGTGTCAAGGTTTATTTTTTCCAATAATAAAGCAATCCATTCTGATGTTCCTGTTCAAACTGTACCAGGGACGAGTTGGACTAGATTTTTAATGTCGGCCAATATGCTTTTAATTTTTACTGATTCAATTGAATGTTTATTTTATTTTTTATTTTTTTTTATTTTAAGTTTTATTTTTTTATTTTAAGTTTTTATTTTTTTATTTTTACATGTTTAAGTTTTATTTCATTTTTTATTTTTTTATTTTTACATTTTTAAGTTTTATTTTATTTTATATTAATTTATTTTCACATTTTTAAGTTTTATTTTATTTTATTTTATTTTATTTTATTTTATTTTATTTTATTTTGCCCAAGAACAATCTTAATTGAATGGTAAGGAAATTCTGAAAACCTCACTGTAAATGCCACTGAAAATCACAATGGATTAGTAGCATTAAAGTTCTCCCTTTGCTTTTACATCAGACTGATTGATGTATCAAACCGAAACATAATGGCATTATATGATCAGGTGCAGTTTATTATTGCAGAATGAAATATATGCAGCCTGGAGCTCTAGCTGTGATTTACAGAGGTGAAAACATCATGCTTTACACACTGATGCTGTTTTGCAGGGGATGAAAAATGACGCTGGGTGTCTCAGACGGGTTTATCCATCACGGCCGTGCAGAAGCACAGATGAGATTGAGTCTGAAGTGTCCACAGAAACACCTGTTCTGCAAAACGCCTACAGAATCAACTTGCTCCCTGGTGAGTACACAAACAGGGGTTATGTAATATACCTGCAGCATGTCTCGACTGAAACTTCGAGATCTGCCTGAATAGGCTCTGTTTTTTGGCGTCATAGATAATCCAGTAATTAAAAACATGCTGGTCAATATGATTCACGTTCTCTGGTGCCACTACGGCTATAAATAGTTGTGCAATTGTCTTGGCACGAAGTCATCCAAAGCTATTTTGCAACATTAAAGCAGTAATATTGTAATATTTTAATTGTATTTTTAAAATGTATTTTTGTATTAAATGCATAATTAAATTAAATACTAAAATAATAAATCTATTTATTTTTAGCAGTCAATGTGTTTTTTTAATATAATTTTTATTTAAAAAAATATTAAATGCATAACTAAATTAAATACTAAAATACTTGACTATATTTTACTGTATTTTATTTTATTTTATTATACAAAAATTTGATTCCTCATAAGGAAAAAAAAAGAATACCAAAATCCATGCAACAGAGAGGATGAAGTGAGAGACAAATTGATGTAAACAAGGCAGATTTTAGCTTCAGAGGTTCTGAAGGGACAGAGTTGATACAGATGTGACCCAAAAGTTATAAATACAGACAAGAAAGCTGCTGTCACGTGTTTCTCTCAGACATCCATGAAATCAGACAATAAACACTGGTTTCCAAACTCTGGCCTTGTTTTTCTTCTTCTGTTTGTCTTTGGCTGTCCTCAGTTATGACCATTCATAACATGATTCTTCAATCCAGCGTAAATGTTCCCCAAAGAGGCACTTAGTGACTGCGGCATGCTGGGATACTGTAGGTGTGCCATGAATATTAACGACTGTGACTGTCGTTTATTTTAGTTTTAGAAACATTATATTAAAATAATAATAACAAGTTGAAAACTTTTGAAAGAGAAAATCTCCCTTTGACTTCCATTGCTATGATGTTTATTAAAACACAGTGCTGTTTATGCCATTGCGGCATTTGCATATGAAACTGTGATTGGCTTTAAGTTTTGCACGTGTTTGTATATTCTGTTGTGATTGGTCTATTTAGCCATTTAACCTCTTCAGCTCCGGTATACATTTAGGATTTCTGACAGAATTAGGCATAACTGAATTGCTAATAGCATGCTTATAATGTTAGAAACCTGTTAACATCATTTTAATCATGCAAACAAGTGCTAAAACATGTTAGCAGCATGCTAATCATTCAAGAAACATGCTAATTATGAATGCACGCAACGTGTTAAAATATGCTTAACAATGTGTTAAATCATGCTATCGACATGATAAAACATCTTAGAAACATCTTAGTGCTTCTTTAAGTCTTTAAGATGAGGGTATTCAATCTAAAACATCAGTTTATTAATAATAATTAATCTAATGGTTTGGAGTAAAATCTATAAACTTTAATCTTATTTCAAAGTTATTTCAAGCTTTGACAAGCCGACATCAAAGTTTGTTTACCAACTTTACTCGTGTTGTCATATACTTTTACGATAAAAACAAAGAGTCACAGTTCCATTCTGGTTTAAATTACTTTTTAAGTAGATTAGTGTTAACAGATGGAGTTGTTGGAAAACATGCAGTGGTTGCTCAGCAGTAAAGTCCGTGACAGGCTTTACATCAACAGCTGTGCAGATGTTCTCGCGCATGCAGAATGAAATGTGCAAAACGTCGACTCACCAATCACACAGTTCTTATACAGCTGCTCGTGTTCTCTGGAAATGAAGAGCAGGGTTATTTCTCAACACTGAGTCTGGGTTTGTTTATCAAAGTAGTGAGAGGACAAAATATATTACGCTGTGAGAAATATGTGTGTGTTTCTTTGAGCATTAGCGTGCAAGTATAACCGAGTTTTCCCCAACTTCGCCTCAAGGTGGACTTCATCCCGAGCATTTACAGATTGCTTTATGAGACAGGCAAAGATAAACGAGGGCTATCTGAAGGAAATGGTAATCAAATCACCCCCGAAAGGCAATCCACATCAGCCGCACACTGTCGAGAGCGAGCATTGCTCACAGTAACCAGTCACGTAAATAATTTCCCATTCTTCAGAAATCCCAGCGGTTTGTTTGATCCCTGTTTTGACCCAGCCAATTAAATAAAAACCTCCTTTTGATTAGGAAAAAAATAGGGGATCAAGACATGATAATTGCTATAGAATTTAGACTTGTGTCACCACTCAATATATGGCTGGATAAACACTATGATAGTGTTTATATTTATAAAATATCCTTAATATGACCTTACATTACCTTCTCATGGATGCAAAACTCCTGTGAGAAATTTTCCCCATTTCCACATGGAAAGCCATGAGGACAGATCAGCAGGACACGCAAATTGATAAAAATATGCTCAACAGATGGAAAAAGGCAAAAACTTGTAAAACCAACTGGGAACTGGAAGTGTCTCACAGAGCCATTCACTGCATCTGAACTTCAAAGAAGCATCTGGATCGGCCCAAATCTCCTCTGAGAGAGACGTCCCCTGTAGACGTTGACTTATTAAACTGTTTCAGTGTCCAACATCATGTCCAATGTCAAAAATAAAACATCAGTTTACCAGGGAATGAATCTAGTTGTAATGAAGGATGACACAACAGGCCAATCTCATGAAGCCCAAAGAATAAAGAATTAAAAAAAAAATTTTTTTTCAATTTGCGTAAATGAAATCTAAAATGTATTTCTCATTTGTTTCTCCCAAATTTTCTTTATTGTAGTGCAAAAAATTAAATACTGTGGATTAAAGAAGCCTTATAGTGAAAATTCATGCAATGGTCAAACAAAAAATATTTGGTCTAGGACACTTGTCTTGAGCTTCCAGAGCAGTTTTGGTTTTCCCCCGAAATAGCAAATCTTAAAGTGTGCTTCATCTCAGTTTAACCTAGTTTATCATCTCATGAGGCCTGCAGGGTGGATCCGCTCCAGACTGCCACTCAGAGGAGCTTCTGTTCGGCCTCAGATAGCGAAATAAAAGAGAAAATGTGTTTACGTGAAAGTCCTGCCTGTCAATCACAGTAATGAAACCTGAATCTCATTTTCTAGAATGCACTAATTTTCTACAGTATATTTATGAATTTGTATCAGTTTGTATTAATTAGTTTTATGCTGGTTGTTTATATTACTTAGCTTGCTTTAGATGGTGTTCGAGTCAAAAAAGAAAGAAAATGTATCTACATGTTTTAACCACTCCATTCCTTTTATGTTTAAAAAGTCTAAACATTTAAACGTTCCGAGAACATTCAGAAATAATGTTTTGCATAAATTATAAATATAATTTTCTATACACTTTTGATCATCCAATCAGTTTCTCATGGAGAAAGTTAAGTCCTGTACTACATTTTTGTCTTTATTAGCACGTTACACTCACTTGCGTAATGTTGACTTCAACCAACCAAACACATATTTTAACAATGTTTCCAGAACATTTAATGTTTAATGTGTCCACATAAGCTAATGAAAGGTTGCATCAAATTCTCTAAACCATTAAACAGAATTACATCCCTAGTCGCTCAGAGGAATGGCCGACAGGAGCTTTGATTTGCATCATGCCCAGGAAAGAATTTCAGGCGAGAGAGTGGAGGAATTAAGCTGCCCTATAAAACAACATGAGAGCTCGGGCTTCAGCGATGTGTGTGAACATTTGAAGGAAATCAGAGGGCAATTATATGTTAAACAGGGGTTTACAGAGTAATCCACCTCTGTGTGATGTTGTCAAAGACTGAACATGAGGAGATGATTAGCAAGATGGCTAAATCGTGTGTGGATGGAAAACCCAAAGGAATGTTTTCACATCCATTGCTGTGCAAACTCCAAACTGTGTATTGTCAGATTAACAGTATAAGTGTGTGTGTGTGTGTGTGTGTGTGTGTGTAGAATAAACATTTACACTATCAGAAAAAGAAAAAAATTCTCAATTAGGGGGTCTGTCAAAACTCAATGGGCTCAGGGGAGGCGAGATTTCATTTTGTATTTTTTTATGTCTACGTCAACACAACTCGGTTATGACTCGGTGTGCTTTATCTTTTCTAACTGATCCTTTTTTAAATAAATAAACAAAAAGGCAAAAGTGGCCAAAATTGAGTATTTAAGCTGTCTATCACAAGCAAAGGTTGACAACTATCCTAAGGCAGCGTGCTAATTTATGCTAGCAGTGCGCTAATCATGCTAACAACGTATTATCGATATATTAAATCATGCTAGCAGCTTGCTAATCATTTTGCAACATGTAAAACCAGGCTAGCAACATGTGAATTCATTTTAGCGATGTGTTAAATCATGCTAGCAATGTTTTTAATCATGCTAGTAGCATGCTAGTTGCATGTAATTCATGCAGGCGGCTTGATAAAACAGTAGAAATGTGCTAAATCATGTTAACAACATATGCTATCAACATGTTAGAACATAGTCCATACTAGCAACATGCTAAATCATGCTAGCAATGTTAAATATCATGTTAGTAACATATTAAATATTGATAATGATGGGTTAAATCATGTCAGCAATGTTTTACTAACTTTGAGTAAAACACTTTTCAGGGTTTACTCTGTCAGGCATGGCTTTGCCAAGTCAACATCAAGGTTTGTCATCAGACTTTACTCATCTGTGTATAGCTAACTCTAAATACAAAGGCTCGTGCGCGCCTCGTGTCCGAATCGCTGTGAAGAGCGAAGGTTTTCCCGCAGTGTGTCTCCTGGGGGCTGGAAATTGAACTCAAAATAAATACCAACGCTGGAGACCAGACTGTGAATAAGCAAAAGCCTGCTGAATAGAAACTTGTCAAGAGGTCAAATAAATCAACGATCATCTGCTGCTGAGAGTCAAAACCTCTTGAGATCCCTGCAGTTTCATAAATAAACCCCAGCATCACGCCAAGATCTGATATCACTGCAAATCAAATCAATCTTTGCGTAACACATGTAAATGTGAAACAATCCATGTTTTTATAATCTGGACAATTATATTGTTGACTGAGACACAAAACAGGACTTTATAAATAAATGCTTGAGATTTGAATGAACGTCGTTCTGCGGGAAATAAGAGGATAAATGAGGGAAAATGTGGGCGGGGCTTGATGCTATCAACGTGGAATTGATTGGATGGTGAAAAGTGTTTGACATCAGCTGAAAAAATGAACTCGTTTCAGAGGTGAGCGAGTTTTGATGAAAATCTACGAATCTTGCGAAGTTTTCTTTGGAATCATTCGCAGTAAAACCTGGAACAGAAAGTAGAAATTTAAGACTATTTCATTTATTCAGTAATTATTCAGTAAAGAGTCCACCCTAGTCTGTAGATATTATTCAGTTCCTCCTTTCATTGTACTTTAGCCAACATCTTTGGGAATTCATTAGCATTCACACTACATCACATCTCTTTAAATAATAATCCATCCTCTGGGAAACCTAAAGTAAACACGCGGGAGCTGCTTGGGGACGTCAATAAAATCTTCTATCAACAATTGGCTTCATCTGGAAATGAAGCTCAGCGCTGCAGAGAAGGATGGATTCCAGACGGAGACTAATGTTGAGAGGAAGCTCATGGAATATTATTCCCCGGATGAAGGGCAGATATGTAAACATGCTCAGATGCTTATAACACATTTCCAGCTGTGGCTGTGTGGCCTTTATTCACACCGCTGGCAGCTTCCCGTCGGCATTGTTTAGATGAATTCCACACAGATGGAATTCTGTTATGTCATTCCCTCTCAGCCTCACTTCAAAGAAAGGCTGAGATACATATTCTGTAAAATTCAAACCTTAAAGAGTTAAGTAGTCTTACAAATACACACTTAAACTCAAACTTGTGTGCTTTGAAATCTAAAGTTTGAAAAGCACAAATCGAAGTGTTTATTCTAAATGTTGGTTCAAATGAGCAATGTGCATTGTTTAAGCCAAGACATACAAAAAATATTTTTTTTATGCATTGGTTGATCTTGAAGATTTTGGCAATTTTTCTTACATAACGCATATATATATAGGCATTTGTTCATATATCACTCGCCTGGTTTTATACATGCATTTTTTTATGGCTGTTGTCATTATGTTCTGATTTTGTGGAGTGACGAAAGGAGAAAAGGAGATAAAATTGAGATGCGAATTTTGAAACTTTTTTAAAAAAATTTCTCGTGTGTCTTGCCTTTAAAAGGGACGCAAACTTCAGAAAGCTTTTGATCTCCATTTAAACCCTCTAAACGTCTCACAACACGTCTTTATGGAATTAAGCTAATCTTGATGTTTGTTTGATTTATTGGTGATGTTGCAATCCGTCAGAGAGGCTTCTCGCTGCGATCATCCCGTGTTTCTGTTTTGATAATCAGAAGCTTCTGGCTCTGGAAGTGGAATCATTTCTTCGGCTCATTTTAACGAAACCAAGATATGAGCAAAGTTACACATCAAGGACCTTGTCAAAGATGATCATTTGTTTAATTTTTCTCTTCCTAAGCACATTTTTGCACGAATAGGCCTAGTTTCCTCAGCAAAGAAAATGTTTTGGTTGACAGGAGTTCAGCATAATTTTTCCTTCAACTTCGTAAAAATATTGCATGACTGACTGTCGATAATATCTGTTGAATAATCTCTGGACCAGCATGATGGTGCAGTTATGACATCGTCCAGCAGGGGTTAAGAAAAGCTCAAAATCTGCTCCAGTCTGCTTTGAGAAGAGTTGAAAAAACAGCCACATCTTCTCAATTCTGTCAGCATGAATCAGCTAGGATGAGATGATTGAGAAAGATGATCTCGAGACTTTGCAGAGCCTGAAAAAACATGGTAAAAGCTGCTCTAAAGTTTCCAAAGAAGCCGCAGCCGCAGAGATGTTAAACGGATGAAAACGGAGTCTGCGAGAGTCATATAAGGACACGGGGAACATTCTCAGATTATAAACAAGTTATAAACAAAAAAGTTCTTCCAGTCACATTAACAGAACGATCGTTCGAATGTATCTGCTCTTTACCAATGTCGAATATTCATAAAACATTTGTTTCTAAATGTTTTAGTTGATGTGTTTTTAATAGTATTTGTTAGGTTAGTAATAGAGAACTAATAAAAATTATTATTAGAGAATAGAGAACATTCAAAAGTGACGTTCGCATAATGTTGGCTAAAGGATAAAATGGAATGTTTTGAGAAGTTTTGCGTTCAGACAAAATTCCGACATAACTTAATGGAATTTTAGCAAAATGTTCCGGCAAGGTTCTCTCAAAGTTACAAACAAATATGTTCTCCCGGTCATTTTACTAGAAAGCTTTTCATATTTTAAATTATGTTCTCAAAATGTTCTTTATACATCATGTATGGATTTTTTTTTTTCGATTAATTGTTTACAAAAAGATGGACATTTGTGTACTATTATTTTTACTATGATTCAAAATGTTCAGAGAAAGTTCCAACATAACATTATCATCATGTTTGCAAAAATGCACAATAAAAATTTAAATTGGCATTTAAAGCATTTAAAAAAGTGGACATTTTGGACATTCAGAGAACATTCAAAAATGAAATCCCAGCTAGCAAAAATATGTTATAATATTAGGTTCTCATTAGGTTATGAAAACATAAGCAAAATGTTTTTGTTAGCTGGGATGGTACAGTAATGGTGTCAGATGGTCACACTAATATACGTATTGTCACTGAAGGATTATCACATTTATATGGGATTTATATTCAAAGGATGGTACAGTACGTGCCCAAACAATAATCATAAACAGTAATAACAAAATTAAACATTTTCGTTTTGCAGCACTGTGGCTCTAGGCCCTGGATGTTGCTTTAATATCTAAATGAGTCATTATAAATGTTTCTAATATCTTAAATCTCCAATATTAAAAACGCCTAAAGCACGGGAGACAAAGGAAGGAATGATCTCGCTGTTCACGAGTGAAAACACCATGAATCTTCAGGGACTAGATCTGGGTGATTAGCGATAAAAAGATGAACGTTTGTAAAAGATGAAGTTTCTAACTTCCTACATGGACAAGCTTAATTGTACTCTTGACAAAAACAGAAGTTTAAAAGGGTTTGTTGGGCTAAATTGGTTTAACCGGCTAACTGAAGTTGCTAATGTCTAAAGAAGATGGCAAACTAGAAATGCTTCCTTTGAAAAGACCATAGTTTAAACTTTTACACTGCATTTTAAAAGTTTGAGTTTGCTAAGGCTGTTAAATGTTTTTGAAAGAAGTTTTTTCTGCTTTCCAAGACGACATTTAATCAAATGTGTGTATTTACATACATAAAAATATTTTTTCCAAATCATTTTATTCCAAAACGCTGATAAACACAATATATTATTTGAAATTGGGCAGAAAATGTTCGAGAGTTTCCTGTGATGTCTGTGTTGATGTTAAACGCTCGTTAGTAAACAAAATAAATAAGATGGTCATAAGAGAGATTATTTCCTGAAAGTACGCAAGTGCCACAAATACACTTATAGTTAAAGAAACATCAATAAATGTTTGAAATATTAACATAACCCTAAAATCAATATCAGCATTAACTTCAGTTATCAGTTATCTATTAACTATTATCGGCTTCAAATTACTGATAAAATATAATGGAATAATATACTGTATAAAAATGATATTAAAGACCCAATAAATACAAAAAAACATGGAAAAATCAGGAAAAAAATAACACATTTAACGGAATCACTTTTTAAATGGTAATACATTTTAGTAAATCCTAATATGAGCAGGAATATTGTCATCTTCAGTCCAAACAGATCAAACACCGTCACCAACCCCATCGAGAGCGTCACTCCAAAGAAACAAAACAGGAATAACTTTAATGCAAAAATTTGAGTTGTAGGAGCTTGCATTTGATTTGGTATAATGGAGTATATAGTGTATAAGTGAGCTCCGAATGTGACTCCGGGAGCAGCATGGCACGCTACGAGCACATCTGACCAGGTCCGTACACTGACAGCTGTTCCTACCGTCAGCCCCAGACCTGCTATCAACACTATACTGGGAAACGTGAAGATCATGACTAAAAACATCATGATTCGGTGTCCGTGTGGTGAGTTTGTGAAGTCGTTATACGCAGAAGCCACTGTGAAAGTTGAGGATGCAATCAAATTTAAAGGAACAGCAACATCTGGATTGAGAGTCTCTCTTAAAGTGAGGGAAAAGATAGCAAGCATGCACAGTGTCTCCGCAAAATGGAAATGTCCATGTCGTACTGCAGTGAAAATAAAAGCAGCGTTCAGTAAAATGAGTAAAATCCATCGTGCATCATAGTTTTCAGAGCGCTTCTGATTTTCTTCATGCACACTTTGACTGGAATCTTTTCTGGTTTCTAATTCTTGAGTCACTATTGAGTGAAATCTGTGATCGTTGAGCCAAACTAACTTGTGTATTTCTGCTACGAGAGCTGCTCTTTGAGCAGGTTTTGGTTCAGAGTCTCTAATGATGTGAAATCTTCCTCCACACGCGTCGATCATGTCTCTGGACGCTCCTGTCAGAGGTTCCTGGTGGTTTTGGAGCAGAAGCACGATGCAGTACTGCATTACTTCTGCTCCCAGCAGCTCCTGAGCTCGTTTCTCAATATCACACTGCTGTGATTGTTGATCTTCCAGATTCAGGAGCATTAGAACAACGTGAGGTCCAGGAGACGAGAGAAACAGCGCTGTTGAGAAGGTCTGTCTCGCTGCGTCCTCCTCACAGAGGTTTGATCCAGTGACCAGCATCATTCGACGAGCCCCGTCTGTAATTACTGGAGTCTTCTCAATCTCTCTGTCCTCCTGTCCTCCGTCTTTCCTTCCTGACAGAAGATCTGAAGCACTGAATCTGGACTGACCTCGGATCCCCACCATCAGGATCCTCACCTCATCCTCACGAGAAGCTGAGAGAGAGTGGGAAACCATCAAGCAATAATAGAGTGAGAACACATGAAGTTAGGAAATGAGTAAGAGATGCATTACCTTCAGCTTGCTCGGACGTGGTGTGAAACAGAAGAATCAGTGTGAAGAGCACGTTGGTTTTTGTCTGGATTAATTTCATCATGCAACCTAATGCTAAATGTTGCCTAGCTTTAAACATCTCTTACTCGAGTGACTAGGAATATAAAGACGAGTGGTTTTTGCTTTAAGAGTAGCTGTGTCCTGCCTTTTGTTTTGCTAAAAATGCTACGCTCAACAAGTCTGGGTTTACCAGTTTGACAGGTTCTCTGGAAATGGCAGGGATCCAGACTAGTGTTTATATATAGCTATTTATTTCATTTTTTTTGGCATTGAGACCTAAATTTGTTAGCGGTCGCAGACGTAAATTTGTGCATAGAAATAATAGACCAGTAGAAGCAGTGAACGGTGCTATATGCACTTTCATGAGATCATGAAATACTTGAAATGGTGCTTAACGCATGCATCACAGAAAAAAATGTTTAATACAAACAGTGTTAAAATATGTTTTAACCATGTGCATTTAAAAATGTCATACTGGTTTGCAATGACGGGAGGGTTTTAAATGTGTTTTTTATCAGCAGATCCATTACCTTCTGCTCCATGGTGAGGCCTTGCAAACATTTACATCATAATCTACCAAAGCTGCTGGAAATAGTCGTATGACTCCAGATTCTCATGCATAAGGTTCTTTGAGCAATGCATTCTTCATATTGATCCATTTGCATGTGTCCTGGTCTCTGGTTGTCTTGGCCGTCGTTTTGAAACCAGACTGAGCTGCCGTATTTGTTCAGGATGGGTCCATCAACGCGTTCTGGCCTGAGGTCAGCGTAAAACCTTCTCTTCATCACCTTATCTTCCAGACATCTCTGCCGTTGGCCAAGCTCAGGATGTCTTCGTCGCTGTTATTCCAACATCATAAGTTTTTGCTGTTTGTGTTGGGATGTTCAATCACACTGTAATCCAAAACTCTGAAGGGTTTGTGCCTTAGACCTTGACATTTTCTTCTGGCTCGGACGGCAGTGATGAAGTGGAAACTCAACAGGGGTCTTGCTTTCCGCTCACCCAAGTCCAAGACTTTCATTCTGTCGATGGAAAACAAGGTCGGCCAGAAACCATAAACGATCAGTGTTTTTTTAGGTGAAAATCTGCGACTTCTAGAGCAAGGATTCACAGTTTTTTTTATTGCATTACACCTTCTAGATAAAATATTTACTTGAAGTGAGATTTTAAAGGAATAGTGCACCCAAAAATTAAAAACTGGCTGAAAATGTGCGCACTCTCGGAGCATCCAAGATAAGGATGAGTTTGTTTCTTCATCAGATTTGGAGAAATGTAGGATCACATCACCTGCTCTCCAATGGGTGTGAATGGGTTCCGTCAGAATGAGAGTCCAAATAGCTGATAAAAACATCATCCAAGATGTAGATGAGTTTGTTTCCTCATCAGATTTGGAGAAATGTAGCATCACATCACCTGCTCTCCAATGGATGTGAATGGGTGCCGTCAGAATGAGAGTTCAAACAGCTGATAAAAATATCATCCAAGATGTAGATGAGTTTGTTTCTTCATCAGATTTGGAGAAATGTAGGATCACATCACCTGCTCTCCAATGGATGTGAATGGGTGCCGTCAGAATGAGAGTCCAAACAGCTGATAAAAACATCATCCAAGATGTAGATGATTTTGTTTCGTCATCAGATTTGGAGAAATGTAGGATCACATCACCTGCTCTCCAATGGATGTGAATGGGTGCCGTCAGAATGAGAGTCCAAACAGCTGATAAAAACATCATCCAAGATGTAGATGAGTTTGTTTCTTTATCAGATTTGGAGAAATGTAGCATCACATCACCTGCTCTCCAATGGATGTGAATGTGAGTCTCAACAGCTGATAAAAACATCACAAGTAATCCTTGAACATCTGGAGAAGACAAGATGAAACAAATCTAGCATTAAAGCATGTATTCACATAATCCAAATAAACGAATGCTTCCTTTATTATTGGCTTGTCATTAATTCCCAGTTTGGGAAACCCTGCTCTTTAGTTTTCCCAGTGGTGGACAGTAACGGAGTAGCTTTACTTCGTTACTGTACTTAAGTACATTTTTCAAGTATCTGAACTTTACTGGAGTAGTTTTATTTTGAGTAACTTTTACTTTTAGGTACTTCACTACATTCCAAAGCATAATATCGTACTTTTAACTTCACTACATTTCATAAAACATATCGTTACTCCCTATAATATATCACGTGCTCCGACACGCAGAAGCGGTGTCTGATTCATCATGAATGAACTGAGTCTTTTCAAAATAAACTTTACTCAGATCGCGAATCGCACTAAACGATTCGTTTACGAATTAGAATGATCCGATTGCAGCTGTTCTGGAGTCGACCACTCACTGATTCAAATGAACCGTTTAGTGCGAGTCTCCAGAAGTAAGAACCGTGAGATCTTGTGAGCGCGCGTGCGTCTGATGTTGCTAAAAGTAAGTTATTAATGTCGAAATTTAGGATTAATTCTTGTAACTGAAAATCATATTTAGGTCAAAATTGTCAGTTGTTTGGGAACTAAATCCGCTGTAAATAGAGAACTATTTAAGCCCACTGAAATGCTCCAGTGCAAAGCAGACACATCTATCAGCGTCTCCGTGTATTAGGTTAAAAAATAAAATAACCTTAAACTAACACAGATTAAATAAAATAACTTATGCTTGTCCAAATTCCCCGCAACCGTAATATTAACAGTTTGGAAATTGAGTTATTTCTTACATTCTTTGGTCGAAGTTTTCAGATCGGGACTTCGGAGCCTGTTCGCGACTCGGTTGATTCAGATCGGCACTTCGGAGCCTGTTCGCGACTCGGTTGATTCAGATCGGCACTTCGGAGCCTGTTCGCGACTCGGTTGATTCAGATCGGCACTTCGGAGCCTGTTCGCGACTCGGTTGATTCAGATCGGGACTTCGGAGCCTGTTCGCGACTCGGTTGATTCAGATCGGCATTTCGGAGCCTGTTCGCGACTCGGTTGATTCAGATCGGGACTTCGGAGCCTGTTCGCGACTCGGTTGATTCAGATCGGTATTTCGGAGCCTGTTCGCGACTCGGTTGATTCAGATCGGCACTTCTGAGCCTGTTCGCGACTCGGTTGATTCAGATCGGGACTTCGGAGCCTGTTCGCGACTCGGTTGATTCAGATCGGCACTTCGGAGCCTGTTCGCGACTCGGTTGATTCAGATCGGCACTTCGGAGCATGTTCGCGACTCGGTTGATTCAGGTCGGCACTTCGGAGCCTGTTCGCGACTCGGTTGATTCTGATCGGGATATCGGAGCATGTTTGAGATTTTTTTTAATTCAGATCTGGACATCGAAGCAAGTTTGTCAAACAGTTAATTGGTGATAAATGAATATTTGGACTTGAGGCTTTTTTTTACCTGTCGATTCAGCATGTGCATGGACCCACACACAAAGGTGGACACACTCTAGACTTAATCATCAGTAAAGCTCTAACTTTTTCATCCATTGTTATTAAGGACGTTATTCATAACCGCACTGAAAATAAGTAAATATTGTAGCTGATGCTAACTGTCTAGCTAACAAGCTTGCTGGTGCTAACTTGAGGTAATTTTTATAAATAATGTCCAAATATTTTTATTCAACCACCTATATGTAGGTGGCGTAGTCCATATCAACGTAGTCCATATCAACAACAAAAATATATCTTGACTCCATATAGTGGTTATTTTGGAAAAAATCCCAGGTATTTTGAGCAGTAGGATTATAAAAAAAAGTGCTAATATAAAATTAAACATCTATCTTTCAGTACTTTTTTACTTAAGTACATAAAAAATTTAGTACTTTCACTTGAGTAAAATTGAAAAAGGAGTACTTTTACTTTTACTGGAGTAATATTTTATTATACGTATCTGTACTTTTACTCAAGTACTTGATTTGTGTACTTCGTCCACCACTGAGTTTTCCTCACTTATATAGTCATTTTTGCAATCATCAACATTGGCATTATTACAGCACTTTCCTACTTTCTCCAAAAGTTGTCTTGCTCTCTGTTTTTGTCCTCTTATTTAGTGAGAGCGGCTCATATATGACTCTGTTTATGATCGTTTCATAAACATGCAGCAGATCTTATAAGACGCTGCTGTCTGATCATGGAGTTTACCGACACTTTTGTTTTCACAGACACAAAAACACACATCAAACTCCTTCCTTTCGACATTTCTCAATCTTATCCCTTAACCTTTTCACCCCAAAATGAACATTTACGCACCCTCATATCATTTTCTAAATGTGAAACACAACAGAAGACGGTATACACGATCCTTAAGAAAATGAACCATGGTTTTATTTATCACGGTAAAGTTTTATTACAAATACCATGGTTAAATTATAGTTAGTGTAGCAAAAGCATGGTTCATTTGTGGTTGTCAGTTTTGGGAATGGCATGAAATACTAATGCACCTGTGTAGAGTTTGTTCTCTGTTGCCTGGAGCCTTTAACAGTAGTTTATCTGTCAACATTAATCATTTTTACAGCTTCGCATATAAAGATGCAGGAAAGGAAAAAGAGGCACACATCTCAGTGTCAGGTTGAGTTTGTTGAGACAAGATAGAGCTAATATAACTTTGAAACGTTGCAGTGTGATTGCCAAAATGTTTTGCTAGGGCATCGTATGGCACCTCTAGCTTTTGAACAAATCACACATTTCAAGCACTCCAGAGAAAGTCTGAGGTTGAAAGCTATGTGACGTCACATAGCTCATTTATTCCAGCCTTATCTTTCTTTCTTATGAAAGCACATCCAGAGCACAAACTGATTTGCTGCCAATTTGGGCCAATTACGAGCATCAGCCGTGTCATGTGATCAGATGTTGTGCACGTGTTTGGTTTGGCTTTTCTGTTCACGATTCTGATAAAATACCTTCGTAGTGCATTCCTCACAAAATAAGTGTGATTCTACATATTCATCATTTCAGATAGCTTAAAATTAAAGTATTGGCACACTGTGAAATTCACGAAAAATGGCCCAGAATTGTCCAGGTCACGTTTTGCAGCAAAATATAAATATTTAAATTATAAATGATTTGTAGTTTATTTTGCATAAAGAAAATGTCCAATTATGAAATATTTATCATAATATATTATGTTACTAGGCTCAAAACGCATCTTTTTAGCTGTGCATTTGTTGAATGAGCACTGTGCAATGTCCGAACTGATTGCACTATATTTTCACTGTTTTATTATTATTTTTATGTAAAATCATTTTCTAACTGTTTTTAAATTTTAATCATTTTAAAAGTTTTAAAATTACTTGTTTTATTTTAGATATTATTTTTCTTCATGATTATTTTACTTTCTTTTATGTAAAGCACTTTGAATTACCATTGTGTACGAAATGTGCTATATAAATAAACTTGCCTTGCCTTGCCTAAATATATTTCATAATAGGACATTTTCTGTATGCAAAATAAAGTGAAAAGAATGTATTACTTTATTATTTTTTATAAATTATATATATATATATATATATATATATATATATATATATATATATATATATATATATATATTTTGAAAATATTTTATTTTGCATAAAGAACATTTCAAATTCTGAAATATTTATTATAATATATTTATTATAATATATTATGTTACATATATTTCATAATAGGACATTTTCTTTATGCAAAATACAATTTAAATGTATTCTTTTATTATTTTTTATAAATTATATATATATATATATATTATTTTGGTTACAATTAATTAATAAAATAAATCCAGTAATGCAGTGTGATATATATCCAGTGTCTTTCATTCATCCATCATTGTGTCATTTATCTGTCAATTAATAAAAATCAAATATCCCTAAAAATTCTCAGAAGCTGTATTATAAAATAATGAGTAAAAGTAAAAAACATGGCTAACATTCTCATATTACTGTAATGTAAACAATTATGAAGTGTATTGGTAGTATTTGTTTCAGTGATTGTATTTTGTTCACCTCTGATCAGCTGTCCGTCTCCAAAAGAGCGTGGCGTCTCTGCTTTCTCTCCTAATTCAGATTGGCTCTGTTCACACTACACTGATTTAATGTGAATCTGTTTTTGTCACTAGCTGAATTTCTCAGGGGTTGTAAAACGCAGTTATATAACAGGACTGACTCTGATTCTTCTTCTGTAGCCTTTTTGTTTCTTGTGATCTAATTACAGACCCTCAAAGCTGATAAAGGACAGAGACCTTTCATTTCTGACCCATTAATAATCAAATTAGTTCAGTACACATCTGGTGACTAACAGAGCAAAATTGCCATCAGAGGGAAATTTTATCTTTTGCTTTATTTAATTAAAATATTACACCCCTGAAACTCTGTTTAAATATGAGAGGTCAGTTTTTCTTTATGATGAAAATCGCCTTTAATTAAACAGTGACTCATGCTTTAATATCTGAGCGACACAAGCGATAATATAAAATCACCTCCATTAACCTTTGCCATTGTGAGTTAGATAATTGATTTTGCATAATTCAAGTACCTCTGGGATGAGGGTTTAGTGAATAACATGTTTCATATTTATTGCTAAGGTATTGATTTTTATTTATTTATTTTTATACATCATCGGGTGAGCTCACTGAACAATTGCACTTCTTTAGCATGCTTTTTTTTTAGTTTAAATGTTCTTTAAAGGAAACGTTCTTCCAAATGTGAAATTTTACTCATCCTCAGGCCATCGAAGATCCAACATTAGGATGAGTTTGTTTCTTCATCAGATTTGGAGAAATGTAGCATTGCATCACTTGCTCTCCAATGGATGTGAATGGGTGCCGTCATAATGAGAGTCTAAACAGCTGATAAAAACATCATCCAAGATGTAGATGAGTTTGTTTCTTCATCAGATTTGGAGAAATGTATCATTGCATCACTTGCTCACCAATGGATGTGAATGGGTGCCGTCAGAATGAGAGTCCAAACAGCTGATAAAAACATCATCCAAGATGTAGATGAGTTTGTTTCTTCATCAGATTTGGAGAAATGTATCATTGCATCACTTGCTCACCAATGGATGTGAATGGGTGCCGTCAGAACGAGAGTCCAAACAGCTGATAAAAACATCATCCAAGATGTAGATGAGTTTGTTTCTTCATCAGATTTGGAGAAATGTATCATTGCATCACTTGCTCACCAATGGATGTAAATGGGTGCCGTCAGAACGAGAGTCCAAACAGCTGATAAAAACATCATTCAAGATTTAGATGAGTTTGTTTTTTCATCAGATTTGGTGAAATGTAGCATCGCATCACTGCTCACCAATTGAAGTGAATGGGTGCCGTCAGAATGAGAGTCCAAACAGCTGATAAAAACATCATTCAAGATGTAGATGAGTTTGTTTCTCCATCAGATTTGGAGAAATGTAGCATTGCATCACTTGCTCTCCAATGGAAGTGAATGGGTGCCGTCAGAATGAGTCCAAACAGTTGATAAAAACATCACAATAATCCAAAGCACTCCAGACGATCAGTAAACATCTGGAGAAGACGAAAGCTGCATGTTTGTAAGAAACAAATCCATTTCAGGAACCATTCATTTAAAGGTGAAAAAACATTTTTTATTTTAAAGACTAGATCAAAACAGAGGTTTGTATTTACATTTATACCTCACATTCAGCATGCAAATACACAGTGTGCGTCAGAAGTGTAATTGAGGGTTGAACTATGATAACACTGATTGGGTGACATTTCAAGTTAGCGTAGCGTAGCATACTAACAAGACGACTCCCCGAGCATTCTGGGATGTTGACCTGCGTTAATGAGCCATATCGTTCTTCATAGCAGCTCATGAATGCAGTTAATAATCTCAGGAGAATGTGGGACATTTTTCATTGAATTCACAGTTTTCTCTTTCCTAGCAGCCACATACCTCTTCCACTTCCCTGGATTAGGATTCTGCAGTATTTCACTGTTTATTTGTCCGATCCAAGCGCAGAATGTCGGTGCATTTCATTGGAAGATGTGCTGTGCACCAAACTGAATATCTGAAGTAACCCACAAACTCTCTTATCACCTTTTGACCAGGCATTTGTTTATATACTGTATATTCGACGTGCATCCGAACCAGTCCAAAGATGTGTTTTCCAGAAGGCAACAATCCTTTCAGGTTTGAGTTAGTGTCCTTGCTGCAATGCTTTGAATAGTCGTGATTAAATTTCTGCGTCCATCCAGGAATGCTACATGAATCTGGTCTGGCGCTGTTTCAGAAAAACAAGGCAAGTGCAAAACCATGCAACAGTGGTCAGCATTAAACACAGAATATGATGATTACTTTCCTGGAAGCAGTGTTTAACGTTCCACTCGAGGGGGTTTTGTGAACTTTATTTGCTTTTATCTAAATCATGGTGATTGTCTGAAATATCATTGTTTTGATTCCAGTCATGGAAGAAAGTCTTATTTTCGTGTGGCTTGACTTGGACACACACACACCCCACCCCCACATCAGATCCACTTTCTGTTGTCATATAGTGTATTTTCTCCATTAACCCTGTACTTTACATTGTGAATTCCAAGGCTGGCTCGGAAATGGAACTTTCTCTGGGATCTTGGCCAGAACAGAAGAAGGGGAATTTATCAGATAACAATGAGCTCGCTGATGACTTTATAATGGACACGAGAAGCAATGCACGGCACGGCACGTTTATTTATATAGCACATTTCATACACAATAACAATTCAAAGTGCGTTACATAAAAGAAAAGAAAACAATAATAATAATTTTTAAAAATCACAACAATAAAGCAAGGAATTTAAAAACTTTGAGAAAGTTTAAAAAAAATTATATATAATTTTTTTTCTCTTAAAAAAAAAATATATATATATATATATACTATTTTATTTATTTATTTTTTTAAGAGAAATTTTTTTTTATAAATTTTTAAAAATTCACAACAATATATGTATATATATATATATATATATATATATATATATATATATATATATATATATATATTTTTTTTTTTAGCAATGATTTTTATAGTTGCAGCTTAGTTTTATTTTACAGCCATATTCAACCATTGTTTTAGATTGGTTTGATAGATTGCTGATTATTCATATCTGATTCAGTGATTATCATAACAACGTTTAGGTGGCTTTAATGTGACTTTGTGTTAATGCAGAAAGAAAACTGCAGAATAAAACCCATTTAAACATTTTAAATGCTCAAAAGAAAGAAGAAAGTAAGGTTTGATTATTAAATCGATTTAATTTCCTTGAGATGTGACTCCTGTCATAGACTTAAATACTTTCCTTTAATTATTAACAGTAATATTTAAGAGAATCTCTAAATGGTGTGCAATAATGTGTTTTGCACGATCACACACATTAGTCTCTCTGTGTGCAAGTCTAAACTGAGCCGAATAATGACACTATCATCTTAAACTGAATGATTCGTAACTGATGAATTTACAACATTTTTATTTCAGCTTATGTGAAGCTGCTTTGGAACAATCTGTATTTTATAAAGCGCTTTATTAATAACTGTGATCTGGCTTGACTTTAACGCTGAACCTTCTTCCCCTCGGGTTCTCGCCTCATTAAGAAAACATGACTGCAGAAATATTATGCATTGTGTATATGATGCACATACAGAATAGAATTACAACATGCAAAAACGTTATAAGCACAGTATAAAGAGAAAGCATGGTTACATCAGTCCACAAGAGTGATGTAAAAACACATGGTGATTTATTACCTTGATTTTCTAATGAACAATAAAACCAAATGTTGGAAAGCCTAAGCAATCTGAAGAGAAGGTCTGAATTAAAATGACATAAAAACGCCAGCAGAATGATGCTGATGAATAATGCATGTGACGTTTCCACATGAGAGCGTGTTTCCTGACCCACACTTCTTGTGAAACGCTTGACATTCAGTTGGTTTAGTTTGTTCCTAGTTCGAGCCATGGCCTGAAGTCACTATGTGAACTGGTTTTCTCCAGGAAGGAGATCATTATGTCTGGTTTTCGGCTGTCACGTCACTGTTGAGTCCCCAGTCGAATCCTTAAGAGGGGTCGGTTTGACCCGCGCCGACCACAAGCCTGAATTCCACAGTCCTGGTTAAAATACTTAGAGTTGTGCAACAATGAGAAAAAAACTCTTTATTTATTATTAGATATAGCCAACGTAGTGTTGCGTGATATTTATCATCGACGTTAATAATTGATGTTTTAAAGATGCGCAAACGGACATTTTCCAGAATATATGGATAAAACAAAAACATCTTTAGCATCCAAAGCAAATGTGATGAAGCCTATTAGAATATAGTTATTTAAACAAAAATACCCCATTATATTAACATTTTAAATTTTATGCATTTAGCAGACGTTTTTATCCAAAATTACACAGGCTAACGTTTTTTAACCTAACATGCTCCTTGGGAATCGAACCCACAACCTTATATATATATATAAGATATGATATGATATAGTTAAGCAATATCACACAAGCATGAGTGAAGTTTTCCCAAACATCGGCACAATCGTGAATGTTGTATTGATTTTATACAACAGATCAACAAAAAAAAAAGTTAATATTGAGAAAGTTTGTCACAGTGTCTGGGTTGTGTTCCCTGGGGTTCCACTAGATGTCCTCCTTTCCCACGGTGTCTGTCACTTTATGAACCTTCTGTTCCCTTATTTGGTCACCTTCCTCCTTGTTTTGGTTAATTGATTATTCCCCACCTGTCTCCAGTTCCCTCATTACCTTCTGTGTATTTATACACAGTTGAATGTTTGATATTCACGTCCGTCTCAAGTCTTGTATTTGCTGTGTCTTGTCAGTATATGTTCTGGATTGATGTTTTGGTTTTGACCCCTGCATGGACTGTTTTCTCTATTGGATTTACCCTTGATAAATGACTTGGTTCTATCTCCGTGGTTTCCTGTATCACCGGTCGTGACCGTTTAATGAACCGGTTTTTGAACGAATCACTTGAGTCAGTGACTCAATGATCCATACATAAAGATTTCTAAATGAAACAGCTGACAGTCGTTGAGGGGAGTTTATTTACTCTTTTTTTATGCAAATGGAACTGGAACTTCACGTGTAATGAGGAAAGTGTGAAAACACTCCTCTAAAAAGCTTGGGGTGTTACTAGGCTTCTGATTCTAAATGCAATGGCTCCCATCCGCTTATTTGTCGATGGGTCATGACCAGATGTTTGTACTGCATGACTGCTGCTGTGTGTGAGCACGCACGCATGTTTCTGTATGTCCTAACGGGGGCCAGAATGTAAACAGAACTGGTTTCTATTATAGTCGAGTTTAGAGCTAAAATAGCAGACATCCGTCCTGGTTCACTGCAGTGGTTCAGAGAGAAGCCCAGGGTTAGAAAACAAGCCATTGCCCATTCCCTCTACTTCACGGGCAACAACCATCATTTCACAATAATCAGTGTTGGGATGCTACTAACTAAAATCAGCCAAGTTCATTTTGTCGATTCATTTTTTGGTGTGTTGGATTATTTGTTTGGCTGCCCCTTTATTTTCATCTACTTGCAATGACACCTAGCTTGTAGTTGGGCCAGCTAGTTTCTAGGTAGCCTCCCCAGCACTGGTGGAGGTCTTGTGGATGTTGATTGTTTGTAAGAAACGGTCTGTGATCAGTACAAAAGGTCAGTTTGAAGCAGATATGATGCAGAATGCCAGCGAGAGACACTCAGAGTATCCCATAATCCCCCTGAGTCCCAATCAGAGACGACTTTCACATGACACTTCATATGCAGGAGTCACTTGTGAATCATCTTCTCTCGAAACAGCCCTCCAAGAGCTGGTGGGGGGGGTTTAAAGACTGTTTTATTTGGATCTTGTTGGTGGAAAAGCCTCCCAGTTTGTGCTTTGCTCTCAAAACCCATAATCATTCATGCGGTTGTCAAGTCTTTTTGAATATGATTAGCCAGATGACAATTTAAGTGGAATAAACAGAATAAAGCTTCTTGGTTTTAACTAATCTTTTAAATTTTATGTCTTGGATTATAGTCTTACAGGAATTTTGTGATCAGTGGTAAAATTCCATTAGAGATTCCTTTGGTTTGAACTTCAGTGGGAAAACAATGTCTCATGATGACGAGTTAAAAAACTAAAAACTGATGAATGTGCCCCATGTCAAAGTATCAGTTTCACCAAAAGCATTGATGTTAATGTCAAAGTTTTGGGAAGATCTCAGTGGAAAATATATGTGGTGGGTTGATTCCCCTTCAAACTGTGAACCTATGACTCAAAACATTGATCTGTTTGTTTGAGCAACTTGACACAGCAACATTGATTCGACCAATGGCGTGAGAATGGGGCGTGGCCATCTGTGAGCCGAATAATAGTAGACGTGCTTGATAACATGCTTGACAACAGTTCTTGTTTTTGGCAATTTGGTTTGGTGACACTACAAACTTCACCACATGTCTAAATGTCATTGCGTACATTATTGATATTGCCTACTTCCATCCAAAAAGCCAGTGCATTGCCAGAGGCTCAAAAGATGACACAAAGACACGAAAACATATTTTCCAAAAGTGATTATTTATCATTGACATTAGATTTCCACACCAATTTCCAGGTTCCACGTCCAATGTCAGCTGGCATTATGCTCTTTTCCAAGCAGAACACTGGAAACTTAGTTGGAGCTAGTTTCAAATTGAACAGACTGCAAAATGACTTCATGCATCCACTAAAATCACCTTGACATCAAATGAATTAAAATGTGTTCTTGCTTTGAAAACAAGACTTTTATTTCCAAATACATTTTAATTCCACTGCAGATGTTGTGAACCTTTATTAACATGATTAAAATATAACATTGTTCCATTTAATATAACGACTATTGGTGCTGGGTAGTAAAAGATTACATGCAATCTGGATTCTAAACGTACTCTTCGTATTTTATACCAATATGGTTTAAAATGATCCTGTCTGCGATAAACGAATTAGTAATCCAAAAGTAATCCAAAAGTAATCCAAAAGTAGTCCAAAAGTAGTCCAATTATATTACTGAAAATTCGTAATGTAATGGATTACTTTACTAGTTACTAATCTGGAATCAGTAATGGATTACTATTTGTAAGTAATCTACTCAGAAGTGATTACTGCTAATGTAATATTTGTAAGAAGCATACGGTTCTTAGTAAGAAGTCATTTTTCAAAAATCAATATCTAAGAGTTCAGAAATAGTTTAAATGAAAAACTCAAAGCTATTTACTACTTTATTTAAATATTTTGCACAATACGATATATAATGTCTATATGAGCTTCAATAATTGTGGTACCATCCAAACTGTCTTCAAGATTGGGCGAATTGATCCATCACAAAAAAAAAAAAAAAAAATATGGCTTGAAATTAATTCCTATAATATTTTTAAGAGTTACATAACATGCATACACAAACATGTTATATAGGGTCCATATCCGAGTCCAATAAAATCTGAACCTTTGTTTGCAAAGCTGTGCGTCTATCAAAAAAGAAGCCTATTTTAATAAATATATTAAACTTCTATAATAGTGTTTAAATTGGTCAATATGTGTGTGTCTCATAAGTCTCATAAACGTTCACAAATGATTTCTGATTTAATTTGAAAACACACTTGAAGGTCATTAAACCAGCGTTCGTAATAGAGGGCGACAGATGGGAAATTCTCCTTGGTTTTCACCATTGACTTTTAACAATAATATAACAATCTTTCAGTTCTTAAGTGATGATATATGCTTCTGTAGATGCCACAAGTCAGTGTGATCTTAACTTATAGATTATACAAAGTTTAGTTCTCTATGTATAAATCCCAAAACATATCAACCAGTTAGAAAAGTTGCTCTTCAGACCCCATCAGACTAATATGGAAAATACATGTGTCCTTAATGTTTGAGAATCAAGTGGCAAGATGTATATTGTTTCTCGCTTCATAAGAATAGCGTACATGAGTCAGTTCTCAGCGTAGTATGATAATTGATCCCCGTCCGTGGTAAACACCAGACCGTCTGGATCTCGACAGCTGAATTGAGAAGAAACAGGTGTCCTGATGGTTTCTGAACATCCCTTCGGTGGACGACTCCGAGTTCTGCGTCTTCTTTCTCAAACTGTCCTCTGATCCCAAAGACAGAAGTGAGAGATGTGAATTGGTTCACGTCACATGGATCCGAGACATGCAGTGCAACAGCTTCCTCAGTGGTTTGTGACAGATAGCCGTGTCCGATTATGAAACATTGTATTGCACAAACAATATTTCTTCTCTGTGTTTCTCATTGTGTACTGTGAGTAAAACACTCTCAGTCTCTAGAGTGTGATTCGACAGACTAGAGATATTAGCCTCTAGCGCTAAGAGTCAGAAATATTGTTATATGTATTGTATTTTATCAGTTAATAAATCAACAGCACACTCTCCGTAAAAAGACACATGATGTAAGGAATCGTTCATGTCTGGTGCAATAGTGATTCTTAGTTAACATCTTTAATATCATTTTAAATAACCCTTGAAAAGCTTGCACACATTTGCAGTCAAACATAAGGAGCTGATATCTTGGGCTCTGTCTTGAGAATGAACTCACACACACACACACACACACACACACACACACACACTTCCCATTGTCCAGACTGGAACCGCAGGATGCTCTCTTTCTGGGAATAGAGTGTCTATGTTTGATGGGAAGTTTGGGACTCTTATCACAGACTGTGATGTGTGGGTTGTGAGTTATAGCGTTGGTCACAGAGATCAGCGTGAGTTCTCAGCATCACCGCTGGAAGCGCACAGATAATGCGTGCGGTTTGATGTCAGGAGGAAAGATGTTGCAGAGACGCTTTACCATGACGTGTATCTCTTCATAACAATGCATTACATTGTGCTTGTTTTGTGAGATTAATATGTATTGAAAAGCGAATCTCACAGGGTCATTTCAGAGGAAAAGTAACTGAATTATATATATATATATTTGTTTGATATTTATTGGAGGGTAAATTTCATTTAAAAAAATATATATATATTTTGCATAAATAAATGTAATTCTATTTTATGGATGGTTGCTAGAGTTTTTTTAAGATGCAATATTTAATACAATTATTTTGATATATATTGTATTTATTTTTTTAACTATATATCATTGTATTATTTTGTAATAAGTTGCCAGTATTATTTAAATAATGAATAATTTTATTTTTACATTACAATAGTATACTTGAACGTTTTCAGATCAAATGCGATCTCTCTGAAATTTTAAGTGACAAATATTGAAATATAATATCTCAAATATTGAGTGACATGAAGGCAAGTAATTAATGGCAGTTCTTATTTTTGGAGTGAACTATTTCTGTAAGAAAAATTCTTATTGATTCATTTCTTAGTGATTTAAATATTACTGCATCAAAAAGTTAAATGGACAGAGTGCGGAAGCTTTAAAACCAGCATGAGTATAATGCACCCAATCTGCAAAGAAGCAAAAACAGACAAAGTGAGGCAAATATTTGAAGACTGACACACGAGATGGAATGGGTATTAATAGGCTTTTATATGCATATCTCTCTTTAACTAAAAAAAAAGACAAGTGAAGAGGTAGAAAGGGATTAATGGGTGAAAAAGAAGAAAGTGCAATGATATTAGACATTCAGCTCCATTACTGCAGTATTTATAGAGACCATTATTGAATTGTAATCATGTGTGCATGATACTTACCCAGTGGCCAGTGTCTAGTTTTATTTAATTGCCAGAAAAGTCTCCAGATGAAAATGTGTTCTGAAGCAAAAGCAGTTGAGAAGCACAGATTTGCACAACTGCTGCCCATCCAGTGCCATTAGCTGAATAAAGAGAGACAGTGAGAGTCACCAACTGATCCATAAAGTAAATGAGGAATCATTTGGCCGCCAGCATACACTGTAAAAAAAAAATTTTTTTGAAAAATTTTGGAAACTGACAATTAAATATTGACTCAACAAATTGCTTTCAAATAATTATTCCCAAACAAAAAGATGCATTGGGGTAATTTTAGCTTATGGTCTAAAGGTAAAATTAAAAAAATAGATTCACTCAACATATTAAATTGTGTTCAGCCAATTCATCAATTAAAAGTGAAATATCTGTGTTAGCTGAACAAGCCTTGCGGAGAAAAAAAAGCATGCGCATGCCAGAAAGGCGCATGCACCTGAGAGAAACCGTTGGTATAGTGGATTCAAATGTATCTGCGCGGGAGAGTGAGGAGACTGAGGAATCGATGCTGAAGTACGACGAAAGAAGTTCAGACATCATTTTCAAACAGATTTTTCTTCATTTAAGTTATGGTGAGTACTGATATATGTATTTATTAAGTATTGTTTACGTTAAACCGAGTGCAGGTCTCAATGTTTCAGCATAAAAACGTAAAACATGGACATTAATGTTACACTACCGCGGCCATTACACTAGCATTGGGTAAGGTTAAACGAATTAACGACTCTCCGAATGTTTTACTTGAGGACATATATTGTAATGTCTGAAAAATGACAGACTAGGGAAGCTCTATTTCTGAACTTTTAATCAGAACGAAGACAGTCTGTGAGATGAACACTGTCCCGGCCCTCCTACTATGCTCCGAATTTACGTTGTTAACCCAATCACTGCCGGTGCAAAACAAACAGCAATTTCACAACTATGAACAGAGTCTGCGCTACAATATTTTCCATAGCCTACATAACATTGTATTTTACAAAATATCAGTGAATTCACGCCTTGGTTTCATGATAGCCTTTTATAAATTAATTTAACCCGATACTAATATATAATTTACTATTTATAGAACTAAATAATTTTGTCAAACTATATTGTGATCATGCTAAATGTATGAGACACTAGGCATTAGTTATATATTTCTGTTATAACTTTTTTTCTCTCTCAATGTAGCCAAACATCGTAGGTCTGACTCAACTGAACGACTAACTTTACGACTTTCACAGTGAGTATTTACAAGTTTTTATTGCATATTTGTTCATACCATATTCGTGTCAAATACCCTTAGTTCTTATGATAGTTTTTATTGCATATTTGTTCATATCATATTCGTGTCAAATACACTTAGCTCTTATAATATTTAAATTGTGTTAAATTGCTTTATTGAGAGGCGCCATGAGATGCTTCTAAAATTTGTGACACTGTAATTCAGGCTGCATAATTTACAAAAGTGGTTGGCCATTTTGTGTTACACCCGTTTGACACATACTCCGTCTGCAGTGCTTATGTGCGTGTTGCAGTACATGTATGGCAAGCTATAAGGCTCAGAATTATGTAATGTTAATTAAATAACTATTTATTAATAGCAATCTGTTAATTAATAATTAATTACTGTTGGGTTTCTCACACAAATGATCATTTCGTGTCCGTCAGACATCAATGTGTCAGTGACATTATTTATATCACATTTTACCTCAAATCAGCCGTCCCCACACCATCACTTCTTGTAAGTGAAGTCAAATTACACGATATGGCATAGAGATATGAACGAAAGATCACTTCTGCCTCTTGCATCCCACTGAGATACGCCATTGTGTACATTACTTTGGAACAGAGTAGAGTTATAAATTATATTCAAATTAAATGCATATGTGGTGAAATTACTAGATTTACTAGAAATCAGATACATTTTAGATTTTAAACTCACAACAAGCTTGACAAAAACAGCCGATTATCATCTTTTCTTTTGTTTTAAAATCTTGCAGGTCATAAAAAAATTAGTTTTTCCACCTCCAAGAAAGGATGAGTGCTAACCATTATGTCACTTTTTTTTTACAAAAATGCCAGGTACAGTGTTGTTTTCCTTGCTTTATCCAATATTGACTTTTGAATCAGAGTAGACTTTAAATTATGTGCATCTGTGGTGAAATTACTAGATTTTCACGTCAATGCATGTTTATTTTAATGTAAACAATGTGCTGTCACTTTAATTCAGTGGGTCCAGCACAGCAAAAAATAGACTCAATGCAGAAACACCGCACTGCTGCAGACCTGGAACCTGGAACACACTGCCGGACCCGCATCCGCTTGCAGTGTGAAAGCTCTAACCGGTTAACATACGCACTGCAAATGGAGTATGTGTGAAACGGGCATTAGTCTGGGAACCAGTTTTGCCAAACCCCTCCATCAGAAAATCTCTACAAACTTGAACAAATTTTATTTTATATAATTTTACATCTAATAAATTTTTTCTAAAGATTTCCAAAAGTAATTGATCAATATTACTCTGGGTCTTTTGCCCTTTCAGCAGTGTGGACTTGACTATCACCAGCATGCTGGTCACACCGTCCACAGTTTGCTATATTTTACATTAGTTGCTGCCTGACAACTTTTCCCCATTTAGCTCTATCTTTAGAAAGCCTTTTTATGCAAAAGTATCATTTTTCAGCTTTGTCATTTATTTATTTTGCAGTTTAGAAGAAGTCCATGCAGTGCCGCTTCTGCAAGTTTTCATCACCTCACCAAGACCTAATTTTCAAGCACTACAGAACTTGCCATTGGTCAGTTAATGCAACTTCCTTTCCATGTTTACACCTAGAATGTGTTTGCATTTTCAAGACAATTGGAGCTTTAAAAACACATTTGTGGAGGGTACATCCAAAGACTGGCATCAAGGGGAATACCACATTTTCTTGTGACAACTGTGATTTTAGGGACATCTGCTCTCAATCAACATTTCTTCACCATTTAAGAGGACATCTTAAAAACCACGAGAGGGTTCATTGTCCATTTTTAAATTGTAATTTTATTAGCAACAGTTACCGTACATTCACAGCTCATAACAACAGGAAGCACAAATCCCATGGATTAAATGACTTCCGGATATCAGTTTGTCCTGAGAACAGGTGCAATGATGCGAGTCCATCTTCTTCCTTAGGATGTGCACCAAATTTAGATGAAGAAGTACAAGTGCATTTAGACGAAGAAGTACAAGTGCATACTACTGATACTCCTGATGATAACCCTGCAGAAACTAAGCAAGCACTTGAACACAAACTTGCAGCCTTGTTTTTGTGTATGCAAACACAACTACATGTGTCCAAAAGGGCCTCTCAGCATATCAGCAATGCTGTAACTGATATTCTAACTATCTCCAAATCAAATACTTTGGCTGCAATCAAAGACATTCTGCAGTCCCATAATTGTGATGTTGATCAGTCAGTTTTTACTGATATTGCACATGTTTTACATGAAACTGACCCATTTTTGACTGCTTGCTCTCACAACGGTATTCTTTCAACTGAACATAAACGAAACAGCTACTTTAAACAAAAATTCCAAGTAACTGAACCAATTGAATATGTGTTCAGCAGGGCAGACAAACAAACATTTTTTTATGTTCCCCTTCTGAAAGTCCTGCAGACATTGCTTGATCAACCGGAGGTATTTGAAAAGACATTTACCACCAATGAAAGTGCCCACGGTTTTTACCAGTGTTGTTTTGATGGAAAATATTTCAAAGAAAATCGCCTTTTCAGTAGCCAGGATTTTTCACTTGTACTTGGGTTGTACATTGACGACTTTGAAGTTGTCAACCCCTTGGGCACAGCCCGCAAAAAATATAAACTAACTGCAGTTTATTGGGTCATCTTGAACTGGCCATCCCAGAATCAATCAAGTCTCAATTCAATTCAGTTGGCACTGCTTGGGAAAAGTTCAGAAGTGAATGCAAATGGATATGAAGCCTTTTTTGACCCTTTGATAAAAGATTTAAAGTGTCTTGAGCAGGATGGCGTCTTTGTTCAAAAGCTTGGAAAGAACGTTAGGGGAACAGTGTTCACTGTTTCTGCAGATAATCTTGGAGCACATGGACTTGCAGGGTTTCAAGAGAGTTTCAGGGTGGAGAAGTTCTGTCGATTTTGTTTGGCATCTTTAAACAACATTCAAAACACAGAGGTGAGAGAAGGTATTTTTCAGCTAAGAAGTCCAGAACAACATGATTGCTGCATAACAGAGTTGAACAGCAGTGAGACTTTATCATCTGTGGATGGTGTCAAATCTGAATGTGTTCTCCAGAAACATCTTAAGTTCTTCCCCACCATTACTGGCTTCCCTCCGGATCTAATGCACGACCTTTTTGAGGGAATAGTGCCTTTTGAGATAAGTTTATGTCTGAAGAAATGGATTGATTCTAAATATTTTACTCTTGAAGAGCTAAACAACAAAATCCATTCATTTCAATACTGCTTTTCTGACCAGGTCAACAGACCTCAAAAAATTGCAAAGACTTTTTCTTCAAAGAAAACAATTGGAGGAAACGCTCACGAAAACTGGACCTTACTAAGACTGATATCTCTGATGATTGGTGATTTGGTGCCTGAGAGTGACAAGACATGGCATCTCATCATGGATTTGAAAGATATTGTCGAGCTTGTGGTAAGCCAAAAACTAACAGTGGAGGCTGTCTGGTATCTGGAAAGCAAGATTTCCTGCCATCGTGAGTTGTTTAAAGAGGTCTTTCCTGATGCATACTTGCGTCCAAAACATCACTTTCTTGAACACTATCCTCACCTGATCTGTTGCTTTGGTCCTCTAGTGGATCTGTGGACAATGCGCTTTGAGGCAAAGCACAGTTTTTTCAAGAAGGTTGTTCATGAAACACAGAATTTCAAAAACCTTCTCAAGACGTTATCCAACAAGCATCAACTCATGATGGCATGCGCAATTGACTCACATAGCTTTTTTAAAGCACCTCTACATGTTGAAAATGTTAAGGTACTTAAAATATCCTCTCTTGATGCAAGGCTGAGATTGGCAGTTGAAAACAAGTATGCAAACCAAACTTCCTTTTCTTTAACCACAAAGGCAACTGTACATGGAACCCAGTACAGTCGAGGAATGATTCTGTGTATTGGAAATGAAAATGGATTTCCAGAGTTTGGTCAGATTGATCATATCCTAATTTGTGGCACAGAGGTTGCATTCATTGTGCACAGACTTACCTCATGGTACATTGAACATTTCCGGGCATATGAGATAAATCAAAGTACGCACTGTGATGTTGCAATTGTGACTCCACAAGAGCTTGTTGATTTTTATCCTCTGGCTGCTTACAATGTTGGCGGAAGACGCATGGTTGTACCAAAGAGATTTTTACTTGGTTGATTACTTGGTTGTTCTTAACTTACCAATTTTGCTCATACTGTCCCCTGTCCTCCAGGTTGCAATGTTGCTGCGAGTCATTCTTTCACCTGACAACGTTAGAAAAATATCTGTGCCTACCCCATCCTCAGTAGAAGGACTTTGCACGTGTCTGTGTGAAAAATTGCAAATAGAGAAAGGCTTTACCATTCAGTATGAAGATCCAGATTTCAATAATCAACTTTGTAATCTGCATGACATCTCCGAGCTTCCACCAGAAAAAGCTACTTTGAGACTTCATTGGGAATTGTTTTTAACCCCAATTTCAGTGCATTCTGAATTGACAGATCCCCCTGCAGATGCAGAAAGCACATTATCCGTCCAACCATCTACATCAGCAACTTCCTCAGATTCAACACAGGTCGCTTCTCTATTAAGGTCAGAACATTGGCCAAGCAAGTTTCCAATACCCTGCTTCTCCTATGATGTGGAACTAAAGCTTCAGAAAGCCAATGAGGAATACGAGAAAAATGGAAAGTCCTTAACTGTCTCAAGAGACATCTTGATGGAAGTGTTGGGCAAGTTGGCAGAAGCCATATACACATTTAAGGCATACCCAAAGGACACTGATTTGAAGAAGGTTGCATCTGCATTGATAGAAAAGCATCCCTGCCTTAAACGTCCTGGATCTGAAACTGGATGTGAAGGATGGACATTAAGTTTGAAGAACAAAATGCAGAATTACCGTCAAAAACTTCGTGAGCTTGGTTGTGCAGAATTGATACTTAATAGGCGAGATGCATCCAAACAAACACTGAAAAGACCACGAAGATCTGAACTGAACTTTCTTCCTGACATTCCAACTGGTTTTGATGAAGAAGCTTTGGAGAATGAACGCAAATGGATGGAAGAAGAGGTTAAGAAGAAAGATGTGAACATGCATGCTTTGAACACAAAGATGGATTTCACCTTCTCTCTTAGAAGACGTGAGGTTGTTGAAGATCAGCCTCTTGTATCAACACTCAAACAACGATGGCCAGCACTCTTTAATGAGGAACAGGTATGTTTCCTAAGGTCATATTGTACATACAGTTATTTTGTTTATTTGCTTTAACTCTCTCCTTTTTTCTTTCTCTTATGTTTCTCACATAGGTTTATGCAGAATTTAGAAGGATCAACCATTTAGACCTTAAATCCACATTCCTTACATCACTGGATAACAACTCCAGAGGCTTGTTGAAACTCTTCAGGGCAAAAGTAATACAGAGAGGCGATTGTGACTTGGAGACTTTGCTGGACAATCTAGATTAACAGGTAGGTCACAATTTGTCACCCCATAATGAAGATTATGTTGTCATTAACTCACCTTCATTTTGTCCCAAACTCATAAGAAGCTCAAACCAGACAAATATTAAGGGCTCTGGTTCGAATGTGCTGGCCCGGCATGTGAGAACCTTGTTGGTTCTAATATTTCGAGCAAGCATACTTCAGCTTCCTTGATCAAATTCCTTTCTTGTTAGCTGACCAGTAGGGGTGAAAATGCAGGGTTACCTCACCCCAAAATGAAAATTATGTCATTAATTACACACCCTCATGCCATTCCCGACTTGTTAGATTTTAATTTGTCTTCAGAACACAAATTAAATAAAATCTGAGAGAATGTCTTGTTTGTTTATACATTTAAAATGTTATTAAACAGATGTTATTATTTTCATTCCCTTGTACAGATGGCAGACTTAACTGTGCAGAGAAGGGCTACTGCTCTTCGGGGTCTTCCTTTTTATTTCAAGGAACATGGAACCATATGCAAGACTATTCTGGTAATTTTTTTTATATTCTCTACTGTTAATTGAAAATTAATGGGATCATGTTGTTTTGTCACTGCGTATCGCTGGCAGTGTGAATGGGACTAACCTCCCTCAAAGGGCATTTTCTCCACCTAGTCACCCATAAAACTTGTACCCTCTAGTCACCTATCTAGTCATCCCAGCAAATCTCCTCCATTAAATCAGGTGCTTATGACTTAAGTATAAATAAATTAATAAATGCATAATTTAATAAATAAATGCATAAATAATTGAATAATTAAAAAATACAATTCTGAAATAGATTAATGCAGCTATGCATAAATGAATTAATACATTAATAATTTTGTCCAAATAATATTTTTTAATTGCGCTATGTTTGTACCATTTGTTTTATACTACATTTATGTATTTCTACATTTATTTATTTTTACATGTATTTATGTATTTATATATTTATTTATTTATGTGTACCCAAGTTAATAAGGTAGGCAGTCCTAACCTTTCTCAATGCAGGATTGGTCAATTAGGCAAATCAGTAAGAGCAACCGTTTCTGTTTGGACCACTGGCTCAGTTGTTGCTGGATGAAACAGTATGTTTCTCCAGTTTATATCTGATAGGTTGATAAAATAATAAGTAGCTAAATGAATAGCTGATATACAGTACTGTGCAAAAGTCTTAGGCGCGTTGGTATTTTCATACAAAAATTTTTTTTTAAGCCAGTTACTTATATCTTTTACTGTAGTGTGTCATTTCCAAACATTCATTTTGCAATTAATTGTAATAATCCAATGAGATTTGTGTATGCATAAAGAGTCTGACAGTAGTCTCTATGCTCCACATGGAGATCTGATCTCATCTGCATTGAATCTGTCTGTGATTACATACAAAACTGAGATGGACTAAATCCAGAAGAACTGTGACACTTGTGACACTGTGAAACCTTCCTGCAAAACTACATGAATGTGTAAGAATAGATGTGACAAAACCCATTTCAAATGCAAAGGGTGCTCACCCCAAATATCGTTTTGATTTAGTTAATAGATAAATAAATAAAAAGCTATTTATGTTATTATTTGTGACAGGATTCTCACTTTAAAGCATTCTGACAAGTGCCCAAACTTCACAGTACTGTAGTTTTGCAGGTAGGTTTCCTCAGTTTTTCTAGATTTAATTCTACACAAAAAGGTCTGAATAATAAATCTGCTAGTTATTATTTTATGAACCTATCAGATAAAAATGTTGTAATTCTTTGTTAAAATTTGTAATACATGCATGGCCAAATTAAACCAGGGGGAACCACCATGAAATCTTTCAGAACAACAATCCTAATTAGACAGTAGTGTTGTCAAAAAAACATTACTTTGATACATATTGATACTAAAAATATCTGAAATGGTTCCAATACACCTTCTCTGCAGTATTGATACACCTGTTTCAGCTGCACGTTCTCACTCTTTCTTCTCTCCGATGGTGAAGGGACATTCACTCTTCTCATTTGCTCTGAATAGTTGAAATAGTGCTTGTATTGTGAATCCTTTTAGTCATTCCTACAAGTTTCACGCTCACACCAAAAGCATGTGCACCACTGATCTATATAAGTGGCAAGCACAAAGCCTTCTCTCAGGTAGCTTTTGAGTTGCAAGTACCAAAATGAGTGGTTTCCCCCACTTAAACAGTCAAATACACACAAAATTGTCTAAACGCCTGTATTGGTGAGTGGTCAGTTAAGCAGTCAGTTTTGGAATGCAAATGGTTGCGAAAGATAATGCATGTTGTGTAACTGTATATTAGATCTGTGCATAAGCTCTTAAAGAGACAGCAGTCTAATAAGCCTGCTGCTGTCTGTTATGTTAATCAAAGAGCAAAAGACAAATCAAATCACTCTACTCATGACTGAATAAGTTTTGTGTAAGTGTAAGCATTTATCTGTATTTAATTTTTACAGTGAAGACTAACCAGTGTTATTTTACATCTGTTTACTTTGATTTATGTAGTATTTCTTAGTTATCATCTTATTACTGACTTTTTTTTATGAAAATGATATTTTGCAAATTTTTTTTTGTACATTCTGTCAATTATATTTCTTAGAAGTCTGTATCAGCCGGTCACACTATATATTTTAAAGTGGGAACTTTTTAATATTTTATTAAATAGCGAGAATATGGGGAATGAAGATGTTCTGTATTGTTCTGGATTTATTCACTATCAGTATTAATATTGCTATTTTATACTTTTTACAGAGTTCAGAGGCATTGGAGCATCACAAAGTTGGAATGAAAATGGGAATTCTTGAAGTGGTGAGCAGCGATAGATCCACTTCAAGATCCCTCTCCGATGTGGTAAATGTTGCAATTATCCTTGAAGAGGAAGTCGTACTGGAAAACATGGGAGACTTTGTGAGTGCGTTCATTGTCCTCTTTGGCATGCTCTACGCACTTAACATGGAGTACAACAAGGACTTAAGATATACTTTTGAATTCATTCAGAAGGTCTTTTTGAACATGGGAACTGAGTGCAGCAAAAAAGTGCAAACTCTGATGAGCAAATTATTGGAAAACTAAGTGAAATTTCACTTAACCCTTACGGGAGAAGTACCCTTAAGCTCAAAGTACATTTTATGAGAATGTTTTTTGCTGCTTTCTATCTGTAAATGTGTTTACATGCGTAATATTTGATGAGTAAGATGCAGTTTCATGAGCTCCTATTAAGATGAAATTACACTAAACACAACCCTGAAGTAATTTTTTACTTCAGAGTTTTGCAGCGTTTCAAATATTTGTAAATGTTTTACAAAAATTCAAGTAAATTTACACTGAATATTTAAAGTAACCCTCTCCTGTCACTTTTATGTTGTGTTGACGTTTTTGCACTTTAGCAAATATTAGCATAATATTTTAAATTATTTAAATGTGTAATATTGTTTGTGGTTTTGGTGTAAGATCTAAGGTCTAATGAGTTCTGTGTATCTTGGAATCCTGAATTGAAATGCATGATTTTTATGTACTAAGGTGAACTATCTACTACTATGCGGAAATGTTCAATGTATTTACCATTTAAGGAATTTTCACAATACTGTTGTAGATTTAATAAAAAATAAATTAAATAAAATGTGGCAGTATGGCTTGAGTGTTTAATTTTATTTTTTTTATTATTTATTTTTTTGGGGAGCAACGGGGAATAAACAATACAGTGAAGTCGCTTTACTAATATAAATTTACCAAAATACATTTTTAGTTTAGGTAAAACTAAAAAGGAATGCTACTACAATTTAAAATGTATAATTTGGCCAATAACATGGGTTGGTAAACTAATTTCTTTTCAATTATTTTAACAAATTATTTCTCATTCAGCCAATGTTAACAGACTATTGCTACAATTGATAAAATTACATTTACAGAATTTCACTTGGGCCAATTGAAAATTTTAGATGTGACCAGTCACTAGAAAATTTTGAGTTGGGAAGATTAGAAATTTTTTACAGTGTACAAGCATACAAACAACTACTGTGCATTACCCAGTCACGCATTCAGCACAGACAATTACCTCTCACAGTTCTGCAGACAGTAAACTAATCTCAAATCTATTCATGCAATCTAGCCAAATCAAACTTTTGTGCAAACAAACCAGTCACATGCAACCCCACTTGTGTTACTTTGAATGCTTTTTAATTTAGTCTTAGTTCAGGTGAATGAACATTTCACTGATTAAAGCTTTATTTCACATCGTCTTGACAAAATTGAACAGTTGCGTATAAATAAACATGACATACAGGTCACCGTGACAAACTGGAGAGAATGTGGAGTTTTAGGACACTAGTAGCAAATCGGCATTAGTTTATAACTTATGATTCTTTTGTCAAATACTAAAATGTGCTTCATGTGGTAAAGTGCACGTGATTGATTTACTGATCTGAAATCCTGTTTTCACTCTTCTAGAACATTTTAGTTTTGTCTCCGCTCTTTCCCACAATATTTAATACAAGTTTAATACAATTTTCTAAATTGTGATCTTCAGCTCTAAAATATTGAATTGGCTGAATCTTGCTCTTTTGTTCAGTAAAACATCCTCACATCTGGTTATGATGTGTGGTTCGATGCAATGCATCTCTCCACCTTCAATACCACGACTTAGGTGCCCTTGAGCAAGGCATCGAACCCCCAACTGCTCCCCGGGCGCCGCAGCATAAATGGCTGCCCACTGCTCCGGGTGTGTGCTCACAGTGTGTGTGTGTGTGTTCACTGCTCTGTGTGTGTGCATTTCGGATGGGTTAAATGCAGAGCACAAATTCTGAGTATGGGTCACCATACTTGGCTGAATGTCACTTCACTTTCTTTGAGCTGGTTATTTTAAATGCATTGTCCAAATGATTCACAAATTGGTCTGAATGATTCTTTAATGAATCATTCTTTATTTGAAGAAAACTGAATTTTGTCTGGTTTTTAAAGTCCAAAAATGTTATTTTCAGCTGTAAATTAACCAACATAGTTCAAAATCATTATGTAATATATTGTTTGTATTAAAATAATAATACAATTTGAAATCATACTTCATTGTTTTTAACATAACAATGGCCACCTAAGAATTTTTTTTTTGTCTTGACACAATTTAAAAAATATATTCTTTTGTAATATATTGCATGATGTAGCATAATTGTCACAAAAATGAATAATTTATTCATTTAATGAATCCATTTAATTGTAATAATTTTATTGTATTTTATAGTGAAAAGTGACCCAGACATGTTTTCCACACAATTTAAAATGTACATATTTATTTTAAATATTTGTGCAATATATTGTATGTATGAATTAAATTTTTTTTAAAAAGATTTTGTTGTCTTTCACAAAAATTAGAAATTTAAATAAATGGAAATTGTGTCAATAAGAATTCACATTAAAGCTATTTATTTCTATATACTTTTGAATTCATTTTAATAAAAAATATATATAGAATAATAATAAAAATAAAATAAAGATGACCCGATCGTGATCCATACTGGAGTTAGTGTGAGAATATTTTGTTCTTCTGAACTGTATGGGAATGTGTCAGTGCTGATCTTCACAGAGAGCAGACTTCAGGAGGGGTGTTTTCTCTAGGGTCCGGTGGGCTGTCTGTATGTACAGTATGTGACTGCACTGAGCTGCTGAACACCGGTGGGTTTGGCTCCGTGATTGAAATCTGATGCGGCTTTAAAAGGCTTCGAGCACAGCCACACACAGTCGAAGAGAAACAGTTGGAGCTCTGGGTTCATCTCCAATGTTTAGAAACACTTTTTTGCCAAAGTAACTCTAAAGGTATTACTGAATAAGGGCAAAATGGAGATAGTTTATGTTCCAATCCTTGAGGGATTAAAACCTCCAACCTTTACACAGATTTTAAACTAAGGTTTCAGCATCTCTGGTTCGTGGCGGAGCTGCGCGCAACGGGACACCGGCGTCTCCATTTACGCACGTCGCTCACGCGCTCTTTAACGCGTCGGACCGCTGTCATTCTCGACTAATCTGACAATGGGACACCCGAGCAACACGTCGCACCCGGTCAACTCCACAGACCCGTTCGGACGCGATGAAGAAGTCGCGAAAATCGAGATCGCGGTCCTGAGCGTCACCTTCGCGGTCGCCGTGATCGGGAACTGCAGCGTGCTGGTGGCCATCCACAACACCAAGAAGAAGCCCTCCCGCATGCATCTGTTCATCAAACACCTGAGTCTGGCAGACCTGGTGGTCGCGTTCTTCCAGGTCCTCCCGCAGCTGTGCTGGGAAATAACCTTCCGTTTCTACGGCCCGGACTTTCTGTGCAGGATCGTCAAGCACCTGCAGGTGATGGGCATGTTCGCGTCCACTTACATGATGGTCATGATGACCCTAGACCGCTATATCGCCATCTGCCACCCTCTGAAGACCCTCCAGCAGTCCACCCGGAGGTCCCACATCATGATCGCGGGCACGTGGATCAGCAGCCTGCTCCTCAGCACGCCTCAGTACTTCATCTTCTCCCTCAGTGAGATCCAGAACGGCTCTGAGGTGTACGACTGCTGGGGTCACTTCATCCAGCCCTGGGGAGTGCGCGCGTACATCACCTGGATCACAGCGGGGATCTTCCTCATCCCGGTGATCATATTAATGACCAGCTACGGATTCATCTGCCACAGCATCAGGATGAACATCAGATATAAGACGAGGAAGACTCCTGCGGACGGGCTGATCGGGAAGAGCTCGGTGAGCAGCGTCACCACGATCTCCAGAGCGAAGCTACGCACCGTCAAGATGACCTTCGTCATCGTCCTCGCGTACATCATCTGCTGGGCGCCGTTCTTCACCGTGCAGATGTGGTCTGTGTGGGACAAGAACTTCAGCTGGGACGGTGAGGGAAAACATCTCTAAAGTAACACTTTTTCAAAACCCAATATTTAAATATAGCGTTTAATTTCACTACAAAATAATGACAGTATTGTATAACCGATGAATGTACATTAAGCATGTCAACTTTCATATATTTAATTTCTATTTAAAGTATTACAATTATGCACCATTCATATTAGCATTAATATAAATGATGTGTGCATGCATATATGTTAAGTGTTAAATATGCAGCACTTTTTAATAAGGTTCATATCATTGAAAACATTGAATTGTATCATTAACGAAAAATATTATGTTGTGTAATGCTTAAAAAATGAATATGCATTCAAAAAGTGCAATGTACATTTAAGTCATATTTGTATAAGCATTAAATATGTAAAACCGCTTTATAATAAATTACATATCTTTTAAACACAATATTTAATCATACCACAAATAAAATTTGTGTTGTGTAACGTTTAACAGATTCAAAATGTTAAAAAGCAATGCACATTTGATTAATGCATTATGCATTATGGGCAATGTTTTATAACAACTTAAATGGCATTAAATCTATTAGGTTGTATTTTTAAAGATTTAAAATATCATGCATTTCATTAATATTTCATATTTACATATATATTAATATTGGATTGCACACTGTACAAAGTGAAAATGAGCTGTTATTTTATTTCTTCCTGATCTGACTCTTAAAACACTGGTTGATTTGGTATTATTGTTATTTAAATTAATATTAATATTCAAATATAAACATAAAACATATTGTAATCATAAGGCATGAATACATTTCCCCTATTCAGTAATCTTTATTAAAAGTGAATATCTTGTATTGTGTTAAATGGGTTTATAATATACCAGGATGTTTAGGAGCTTAATGAAGCTTACATTCAGACGGCTGCTGTTGGAAAGAAATGCTAACGTGTTGAATATCATCTCCTGATATACTTATAAAGATGGTTTGAGAAATCACCAGATCAGAATACTGTGTCTGAACAGAACAGCTGCATGATTTATGTAAATCTAACATTAAAAACGCCACATGAGCTGATGCGATGTTTAGTCAAAAGTAGTTTCGAGACCATTTTTTTAAATTTATTTAAAATAAATGAATTACTAGTTTAGTCATATGATATTTTACACTAATATCTGGCAACACAGTAGACTAATCAACTTCTTCAGAATGACTGAAAAACCAAATAAGTAAATAATATATATATATACATATATAAAATTCTACAATCTACGATTTTTATTGACAATTTTACCTGTATAAATTAATGTTTGCCTCTTTTTGCTGAAATAAAGACACTATGTAATATAATAATTTTAATAAAACTAGATCAGTTCTGGTCCTGGATGCTGATTGGCCGGTACAGTGACTCTAGATTCTGATTGGATGACGGATGTTCTAAGCTGTTAGATTGTTGCATTCCATGATAAACATTGTTCCGATGTTGCTTAGCAACTGTAAACAGTCAACAGTGAGACGTAGAACTGTGTGTTCCGTGGGGAAAGAATGATTTTTTTGGACTGTTTATTAGACACTCTCTTTATTTCAAGCTTTTGCAGCTAATGATTCTGTGTGTGTGTGTGTGTGTGTGTGTGTGTGTGTGTGTAGATTCAGAGAACACGGCCGTCACTCTGTCTGCGCTGCTGGCCAGTCTGAACAGCTGCTGTAACCCGTGGATCTACATGGTTTTCAGCGGACACCTCCTGCAGGACTTCGCTCACTGCTTCCCCTGCAGTCACCAGATCCAGCAGAGCTTCCGGAAGGAGGATTCGGACAGCAGCAGCCTGCGGAGAATCACGCTGCTCTCCAAAGCTGCCAACCGCAGCCCCACGGGCAGCTCGGGCACCTGGAGAGAGTTCGATCCCTCGGCTCCGGCCGAGACGTGACGCAGGAGTCAGGATCACAGATCTGCTCTTCAGTCAGACTCTCAGCGGGGAGATGTGAGGCGAGCGTGCACCATTACTGCTCAGGAGATGCGACGGAGTCTGAAAACTAAAAACAGACTTGTGTTGTCACCCAGGAACAGTCTAGAGCTGTGACATCACTGTGACATGAGCGTTTGATGAGGAATGATGCAGTTCATATGGAGTTAGAGGTCTCTTCTGCTCTTAAAGGCTGCATTTATTTGATCAAAAATATTTTGAAATATTATTACATTTTGAAATTACTTGAATATATTGTAAAGTAAAATTGATCTGTATTTTCAGCATCATTCCTCCAGTCTTCAGTGTCACATGGTCTTCAGAAATCAGAATAATATGATACATTTCTGATTATTATCAATGTTGAAAACAGCATTTTTATCCAAAATTTATTTTTTTTATTTAGCAAGGATGAAATAAATTAAGCAAAAGTACATATCTATTTCAAATAAATACTCTTTTCATCATATAATAATACATGTTTCTTCAGTAAATCGTCATATTATACAGATTTCTGAAGATCATGTGACACTGAAGACTGGAGGAATGATGCTGAAAATACAGCGGAGCATCACAGAAATAAATTACACTTTAACACAGATTCACACAGAAAACAGTCAGTTTAAATGTTAATAATATTTTCATTTTTTACAGCATCTTTTGATCAAATATAGACACATTTTACAAAGTGACTTGAGGTTGTTCTATTGTAAATCTATATTTATTGATCATGCTTCACAGCCTCTGGTCTCGTATAGCTCGTGGGAAGATGGAAACACGGTCAGTCTCTCTGGGGACTGTGGCACAATGAGTCCGACGAGGCATTTCCTGCGACAAACATCTAATGAAGCCAGCACTGGATTTATACTGGTCAAAGTAAACCAGAAACCAGAGCACGCGTGTGGTTTCACACTAAATATATCACTTTCCAGAATATAAATGAATGTTGCACTATATAAAACATAGGATACGCTCTGCTTTATGAAATATTAGCCTCACTGTGGTGGCATGAATCCTACCAGCATGAGATGTGTGCTATAAATGAATGTCTTCACATGACCAGTCAGGTCTTTACCGGACTCTTTTCAGGAGTTTTGATATATATAAGCTGAGAAATTAGAGCAGTTAATGCTGTTCATGTATATAGTAAGTGTGCATATAAACAGATGGTCTATATTTGCTTGTATGTGTTAAAAAGAAATGTTTTTTTAAAGAAAATACTGAAATGTTCAGCTATGAAAGCTTGTTTCTGCCATGGAAAAGTAACAAAAAAAAAATAATTGCAAATAATTGCAAGAAAAAAAGTCAGGATTTTCAGATTTAACCTTAAAAAGTCAAAATTCAGAAAACGTATAACCTTTTTTTTTTTTATTTTATCCCGTGGCAGAAACAGGCTTCCAAACTCACAGAATTGTTCCCTGCCAACTTTAAATGTGTTGTACCTCTTACTAACGTGTCGGTGTCTCCATGTGCCAAATCCAATAAATCAAACCTTTAAGAAATATTAGTTCTGGATGTGTGGTGACTAATGTGTTTTTAGCAATCGAGCCGTCTCTAGGAGCATCTGCCATTCAGATGCAGCATTATATGAACTGCAAGCGTAACTTTGTGCTAGCTGTTTTCATACTGCTGGGAATAAGCACAAGTGGTCCGACTGAAACGCTTTGGGGAAGTGTGTAACCGATGCTAGCTGCTAGTTTAGTGACAGATCCAGTGTGTTGCATTAGCATGAGTGTTTTTTTCTCTGCACTCTATCTCAAAATGTGCAAAATGCTACAGCAGACATTTCTTTACAAGATGCCTGGTAGGATCCTTTCCAGACATCCCATAATCGCTCGAGAGCTTCCTGTTTGAGGACACACGTCCTCTCCTGCATTAACCTTTATTCTCCTCTCCAGTCTGTGAGACCAGAGACCAAACAGCTGCGGTGTGTGTGTGTGTGTGTGTGTGTGTGTGAGATAGACAGTCTCCAAAGTTTCTCACATCAGATTCACGTGTTTTTTAACATTCTCTCTTACCATCTTTGACCTTAATCTGTTCCAGAGACAGCCGTGAAGCAGGAAAACCGACGGAAGAAATGATTCCGGATCGTGCCACACGTAAATCACGTAAGATGTTTCTTTTCTGTGGGATGATGATGATGGAGAGATGTGATATGAAAACCAAGAACACGTTGTGTTTTCTTAATCGTTTCCATGAAATCCTACTTGCTGAAGAATAATAACAGCCTGAAACAGACAGGTTTTGTGGTCTGAGCTGGTCTAAACTGGTTTAGATGATCCCCTGTCATGCACAGCCAGCATTAACATACTCTCATGGTATTTATTCATATTTAAAAAAAAAACATTTAATTTAATTTAAAAAAGTTTACATTGTCATAGACAAAAATAGATTTTATATTTATATATTTTAAAGTTTTAGTAAATGTATGATGTGCTTTTATCATTTTTATTAGTGTATGCTTCATTAAAATATTTCAATGTATCTTTAATTTATGCTGATTTCACTTTTAGTTTTAGTACCTTAAACTTAGATGACAATGCAATATTTAAAATTTTCGTTTTTTTCCAACTTTATTTGAGTAAAGAAAACACATTTGAAATATTATTTTTTTTAGTTAACAGTAACAACCTTGATTCTGTCCAGTTATCCTAATTCTATGCTGTTTATTGGCAGCTTTATACTTAAAAATAAGAATTTAATTTATTTATTTATTAACTTGCATCTTTTTTTTTTTTTATTAATTTTTTTTGGCATGCTTTACCATTCCATGTATAAAATATTTTTTTTATATAGTGGAAAAAGGTTCTTTAGATTATTAAAATGCTCATCACACTCAAAAAATATATATATTTTAAGATCATTTTCTGGGGGGAATCAAAAAAGGTTCTATGGCTTTATTTGTAAGAGTGATTTGATGCCACTAACTTGGAAAAGTTCCTCAGAAGTGTTTATGGTATTCATATGTTCTTCAGTTTAGTCCAAGGACTGTGAGGCATCGCTCCTGACCAGTGGAAACCAGTGTCATCAGTTTTCTTCAGCAGGCAATCCAGGGTCCGATTAATATTGCTTGTGTTTCCTACAGCCATGATTTCTCATGTATCTGAGAACGGGTGTAGGTCTGAAGAAAGCCTGCAGTGCTCTTCTGATGACAAACGGCCTTTTGTCTCAGGAGCCGAAGCCGTAACGGAGAAATGAGCACGAAACAGAAAACTGAGAGGATATCTTCCCTAAAGCTTCAAAACTAGTCGCTCTGAACAAGATGTTCTCTCAGAGTTGGTCTGCATTCATTCATTCTGATCTGCTGAACATAGCTTTCAATAAATGATGAAGCTTGTGCAACTTCTTTGCAAAACCCTCCAACATCACACGAGCATGCACGCTTTCCTAACCCATGGTGTCTGTTGTTTTGGAAAGTACCTCAGTTCGTCTGGAGCTCATCTGTAGATGATCTGAGCTCAGTGATGCGTTTAGGACACCGAGCTTCGATTTTCACTTGTTTACGGCACAACGGCCCCAGAGAAGCTCTGAAGCGCTGAAATGTCAATTCTGTTGCTTTTTAAGACTGTAAAGGTTTCCTTTCTTAAAGTTGCCTCTGACTTAACAAGCACCCAGAACACATTGACAAAAGCTTGCATATCTCTATCATACATGTGACCGGACTCGAGTCTCTGGGGTGTATATGTATTGCTAAGAACCTCATCTGAACAACTTTAAAGATGATTTTCTCAATATTTAGTTTTTTTTTTTTTTGCACCCTCAGATTCCAGATTTTAAAATAGTTGTATCTCAGACAAATATTGTCCTCCGAACAAACCACACATCACTGGAGAGATGATCTATTCAGCTTCAGATCATGCATACATCTCAAACTGACTCTTAAGACACTTTTTAATCTGTAGAGAGCTTCTCTAACATTTTAATTCTAATAAACTGAAAGCATAAAACTTATAAAATGTAACAATCATTTATTATCATTTTTACAGTAATAGGGCCCTATGAAACACTTTCTTTCTTTCTTTCTTTCTTTTATTTTTTAGAAGATTCTGTGTTGCTTTTTTTCCCCCTGGATCTTTTATTTAATACACATGTATTATCAAAAATGGTGTTAATAAGATAAAGGCATAAAACAATAACTTTTCAAATATAATCGAAAGAGAATTTAACTATTTCTTACAGTTTTGGCCAAACCGATTTCTGGATAACAGAGGTTTACTGTTCAAATGTAAATTACTAATAATAAATCAGAAACGTTTTTAAAGACGATAAACACACGGATGCAAAACTTTACAGTTCTTGTGTGTTCATGTGTGATCTCCAGGTAATAAATAAATAAACTATATGATTAATGCAATACTGATAGACATATCATTTAGTACAGAAAGTATAAAATATAAACAAACTAAGCGGAAGGTGAAGGCCTTTTGAAAGTGTTTCCTTCTGCTGGTTATTATAAACTTTAGTTATTCTTCTCCCGCTGTGTTCACGGTTTAAACAGGAGTCATGGATGATAAATGAACATTTCCCAGAATTCACTGCTGACTACAATTCAAAGATAACAATCTCATCCTACAGAACATAAACACATTTGTCCTTATCCTATAGCCTATTGTATATTTTTACAACAAAGCATGCATCTGAGAGAAAGAAATATGTGCAATTAACCCCGGGCAGGTCAGAGGTTATTTTATGATGAACTGGACACAAATGCATTCGATATTTCTCATGTTTCTAGTAAAATCATGCACAAACACAGTGATGCATGCAAAGACATTGTGCACCCGTGTCAATGGGTTTTTGTTTTTGTTGTTGTTGAACGCAACAAGTGCAAAATATTTTCATGTTTTATCATACCAGCTAAAATACACATAATTCATATTTGAATTAATGATCATGTAAGAACCATAAACTTTTGTTGGTAACTGAGCTTATTTTCAGCAATAATCGAAAAAAGCCAGAATGCAACTAAGCAGTTAAACCCTTCAGTTTTTGTTGTTCGTCCTCGAGTCTCTTTTCATATCGGTGTGTTAATAAACCGGGAGTGATGTCTTTGGCATTCAGGTCTGTGAGCAGCTCATCAGACATATGAAAACATCTCTAAACAACACGCAAGGCTTCCAGAGACGAGGACGCCTGACATTTCTAATCCAATTACACTTGAGAATCTCTCTCTTTGAGATGGTCTCCACTTCTTCTGCTCGGTGACCTGATGTCTCACAACGTATTGATGGACGTTCTCAGGGATCTGGCAGAGGGACAATATTCTCTTGGTTGAGACCCATCTGGGAAGAATTAAGGATTTTTTTATTTTTTTTTTACTGTGTGAAAATGCATTGCATTTTTTTTTTTTTTTTTTTATTGTCCCTCCAGAACATTCCTAAATCTGAAGTCATGCCAGTCAAGCAGAATCTGGATTGTGTGTTTCTTACAAAATGCAGTGATGGTGTCTTTGTTAGTGACTCACTGTCATTGTTTAATAATTCATTCAGAATAATTAGTTTAATATAACAAGATGAAGAGAGTGCCTGTTCAAAGATACACATCTGGGATAAACAAAGGCCAAAACAAATAATGCACATTAGACAAACAGTTATACTTCCATCCAACATTTTCAAGACTGTTTCCAAGACATTTCCAAGCTCTTTATCAATGCAGGTTTTTAACACATTTGTGATGTGAATGCTAGATAACTTTGTCTGGCTTTGATGTGGCATTGCATCTTTACCCTGAATCATGTAATCTTAAAAAATATAAAATCTGTAAACTTTCTTCCATTCGTAACAATATGATCACACCGTTTTGATATAAAAAACACCCCTGAAATGAATTGTAGAGTCTTCAGTGAGGAGCAAACTGTGTAGAGTCTATGTAGTGTTTCTATTTAATCAACACTAATCCATGCAAAACATGCAGAAAGAATAAAACTGATTATTCCCCTCATAAACAGCCAGGCAGCAGTGAATACACACATCAGCGCCTCAGCGGGACACACACATCACACATGACAGAGCATGCCAGAAAGCAATCGATCAGTACATGTGTTTGGCACCACTGAGCTCATAAAGCGACCCTGAGGGTGTTTGCTGAGAGCAGTGGATTAACCTGTGATCCTGACATGAGAGACCCTTGACAAACCTTTCTTCACATCATCTGTGCTGAACCAGATCCGCTCGAGCTGGTGAATAGAGACCGTCGGTCATTTCTTGTTAGGAAACACTGACATCTAGTGGCCGCTTTGAGACATGACAGCCAGGCCCAGAAATATTATACATATCCATTCTATAAATAATATCCATTCAACAGCCTAAAGAAAGCGATCTGAGTTTGGTGTATGTTTGAATGTTTGGTGTTTTAATACATTCACACTGCAGGGAAATGCGGCCCAAATCCACAAACCACACAGAATCGGATCATTTCGATTCCGATTTGTGCCACTTCCATATATGGTTGCAAATCCCATACGGGTCAGATGGTTTGGAATGAAACGAATTGAAATTAAATTAAAATTTTATTTTTGTGTGCATGCAGGTCAGCTCATAACTACTATCTGTTCACACCTGATATTGGTAATATTTAAAACAGCAATAAAGCTATACAAAAAATAAATCCATAAAAAAAAACTATTTTAATCGGATTTGCACAAAAAAAAATCAGATTTGGGTTGACTAGATCTAATGTAAACTCTGTCTATAAAAGCTAACTGTAATCTAGCTGGCATTGCATTTTGTTTATGAATGCAAGTGCGATTTTGAATATATCTAGTGACTCAATGATTCAATCCACATTCTTAAAGTCGGTCACTTACTTTAGTTCCTGAATGAATCAGCTGTTTGAACGAATCGATTGAATGAATGATTCGGTGATCAAATCAGTGACTTGTCGCCACCTACAGGCGGTTTTAGTTCTCGGTTTTATTTTTAAACTATCATTTCAGTTATTTAAATCATTCAATATTTCTATATTAATATATAAAAAAAATTATAATCTCATAATATCATTTAAATGCATCATTTAAATGCATTCATGCCACGTTTGAGCTTTGTTAAACAGTCTGTAAATATATTAAATCAATGCCACTTTTGTGCTTTACAGCGCTTTATTTCTTGGCCCAAACAAAATACACTTTTACTATTTATAGATTACGTCTGTTTAAAGTGCATTGTAAAATAATAACAACAGTAAAGTCTTCTGAAGTTATATGATATGAGTTTACATTCATCTGTTTTGTGGCTGAGTAAACAGCGATCATTTAAATCTGGTGAGCTTTTTATTTTCTGTATTGCTTTGGTTGTTGAGATGCATTGCATGCTGATTTGTGGTTCACGTTAGACAGATAACAGCTATAACAGATGGTGTATATTTCTAGTGATTGTGCACAAATCTTATAATCCTGCTGGGATTATTCAACAGTTGTTGAGTGTGATGTTGTTTAAACAGTACAGTACTGAATACACACGATTAAATCCACTAAAGTTGAAATGATCAAGCACTTTGTATTGTGATATGGACATGCTTGAATACTGGCAGCATGTTAGAACAAAAAAAATAAAATAAAAACTTTATATTAAAACGAACTCATCTTTTTAAACTGTTTTCTAGCATTTTCTTTATATTTGAACTGATTTAATGAAAATAAAAATATTAATTGTACAGTATATGTTTAATTTTAATGTGTGCTTATTCTACAACACTGAAACAATATGCATTTAAATGATACTTTATTTAGTAATGTGGTTTATTTTGGTGATCGATGAGCAGATATGAATGTATTTTAATAATAATAAAAAAATATATTTTTATTTTACTGTTTATGCTTTATTTTTAATCGTCCATCTGTTTAGTGATAAGGTTTGCTTTGTTATAGCTGAACTGATTTTATTATATATATATATATATATATATATATATATATATATATATATATATATATATAAATTCTCTTTTTATTGGTGTATGCTTTATTTTAAGGCGAACCTGTTATACAGTAGCACATAATAATAAGTAACAACATATATTTATTAATAGGGTTATACGTATGTTTTAGGGTGCGTTTCGTGTAGTTATTATGCATAATTTACTATGATAATATATGTAGCAAAGACACTGTAAAATAAAATGTTACTGTTTATGTTTGTATATATATATATATATATATATATATATATATATATATATATATACAGTGATTGTATCAGATGGATGGTAAATGTTTTTACACGTACAGTAAGGAAGTGAAATAAATGTGAACAGTGTGAGGGTCAGAGTCACCGGAGTGACCCGGTGACCCGCGACAGGACTGTCACGTGGTGACGTTCAGTTCCGCCGTGCTGAAGGTGCGCTCCGGCTGCGTTGCGCGTGAGCACCGGCGTTCATTATTACAGCGCGTGACCACACACACACACACACACACACACAGAACCATCATGATGATAACACGCGTGCGGTCCGCGGTCTCCAGCATCATCGGCGGCATCATGGCTTCGGGTTCCAGCGCGCACGAGACGCATCCCGATCTACCGCTCCGGTTCCCGTACAGCAGGCCGGATTTCCTCGCGCTGTCACCGGACGAGGTGGAGTGCTCGGCGGATCACATCTCCAGACCCATCCTCATCCTCAAGGAGATGAAGCTGCCCTGGGCCACAGGATACGCGGAGTGAGTAGCGACCGACGCGCGCGACGCACACCGCGCGCTGATCGCAGGACGCGACGCGGATGCTGCGGAGTGTTTGCGTGCCTCATGATAATAATCGCATGAGGAACAGAAAATGAAAGATCCATGACACACATCCATACTTTCATTTCCATGCAGGGTCAGCAGGGCGCATGCGCGTGTTTTGCGCAGTATATCATAACCTCATTCATCTGAAGCGCTCGGGTTATAGATCTGTAACAGTTGCTGCATCAGTTATGAAATCAGATTTCAGACAGCCCAGGTTGAGTTGCATGCATTTCTGATATGTTTGCAATCAAAATCCTAGTCTTGTGTCGCGTGTGATATAAGGATCCTGCTTTTAATCTTCCCCAAACTCAGAATCTTAAAGCTGGATTTAAACGAGCCACGTTCTTACTATTGTAGTGTTTATTAATATTTTTACTAGCTTTCATGTTTTTCAAAATACATTTTAATTGTAGTTGAAGTTTTAGCGTTGTTATGCCATTTTTGTAAATTTAGCTTTAGTATATTTTTCATTATTTGAATTTAGTTTCATTTTATTTAAATTAATTTTAGTTTTCTGCCTAGACTATTCCAGCAACATTTCTCTCTCTCTTTTTTTTTTTTTTTAGGTGTTTCTTCTAAGTTTGATGTTTTATTTCAGCTCCTAAGTATTTAAAATCACTGAAAATGTTTTTTTAATAGGCTAGTGTACTTGTTTTGGTGTTTGTAACAGCACTGCATCTGGGAAATCTGCTTTTTAATCGAATTCTTTCTCATCTTGATCTGAAAATCTGATGTTTGTTTCACCTCTTCTTCTCTGATATGAGGATGTTGAAGTGTCACTTCCCTTCCTGATGTTGGTGTAGAGAAGTGAGATCGAAGGGAAGCCTCGTGGGCTCCTGGCTCTGAGTGCATCACTCTTCACTGATGCTGAGGTTTAACTGAAGCTGTGGAGTATTAACCAGAACAACAGAACCAGAGCATGAACTGCTTTTGACTCTATGTCGAAAAGCTTTGTTTGGTGAAGACCTGATGAAGGTTGAGTCAGATCTGTGCCATGTTTTCAGCCCTGGAGTCTCGTTGGGTTAAATCTGACTCCTGCAGATATACGGAGGCTGTGTTGATGAAGAAACGGAGATGGTCTTCTGTGTGTCTGCAGGGTGATCAACGCAGGTAAGAGTGCCCAGAATGAGGACCAGGCGTGCTGTGAGGTGGTGGAGCTCCGGAAGAGACCCACTGACCCGTCCAGCCCCAGCTACACACCCAGCAGGAGACGCTCCTCTCTGCCCAGCGCTGACCTGCTGGAGACCATCGACAGCTCGGTGAGCCATCCATCCATCCATCCATCCATCCATCCATCTATCCGTCTATCCGTCTAGCTATCACCCATCCATCCATCATCCATCCGTCTATCCGTCTAGCTATCACCCATCCATCCATCCATCCATCCATCCATCCGTCTGTCTATCTTCCATCCATCCATCCATCCATCTGTCTATCATCTATCTATCTGTCTATCTATCATCCATCTATCTATCCATCTATCCATCATCCATCCATCTGTCTATCTATCATCCCTCCATCCATCCACCTGTCTATCTATCATCCATCCATCCATCCATCTATCTATCATCCCTCCATCCATCCACCTGTCTATCTATCATCCATCCATCCGTCTGTCTATCATCCATCCGTCTGTCTATCATCCATCCATCTGTCTATCATCCATCTATCTGTCTATCTATCATCCATCTATCTATCATCCATCCATCATCCATCTATCTGTCTATCTATCATCCATCTATCTATCATCTATCCATCATCCATCCATCTGTCTATCTATCATCCCTCCATCCATCCGTCTGTCTATCATCCATCCATCCATCCATCCATCCGTCTGTCTATCATCCATCCATCCATCCATCCATCCATCCGTCTGTCTATCATCCATCCGTCTGTCTATCATCCATCCATCTGTCTATCATCCATCCGTCTGTCTATCATCCATCCATCTGTCTATCATCCATCTATCTGTCTATCTATCATCCATCCATCCATCTGTCTATCTATCATCCATCCATCCATCCATCCATCCGTCTGTCTATCATCCATCCATCCATCCATCCATCTGTCTATCATCCATCTATCTGTCTATCTATCATCCATCTATCTATCATCTATCCATCATCCATCCATCTGTCTATCTATCACCCATCCATCCATCCATCCATCCGTCTGTCTATCATCCATCCATCCATCCATCCATCCATCCATCCATCCATCCATCTGTCTATCATCCATCTATCTATCTATCTATCATCCATCTACCATCCATCCGTCTATCTATCATCCATCCATCCATCTGTCTATCATCCATCTATCTATCTATCTATCTATCTATCTATCTATCTATCTATCTATCTATCTATCTATCTATCTATCCATCTGTCTATCTATCATCCCTCCATCCATCCATCCAGCTGAAATATGACTCATTACTGTGATTTGAAAGATGAATCTTTGAGTGATTTGGGGAAAATAAACATTCCCAGAGAACAAACTCAAACCTCTGTCAGTAAATGCAAAGCAAACGTTTTTATTTTTATACATTCCCACTGTTTTAAACCAACTCAATACAACTATAAAATAAGATTTATAGATTTTTGTTATTATTAATACAAAGATTAGAAATAAAAGTGAAATAATTTATTGTAATAACTCTATTAAACTGGAATATACTTTTGAGTAATAAAAAATAACTTACTGTACTGTGTTATACTTGGAAATTACAAATCATTTCCAAATCCCTTTAGTTTGTCTCTCAAATGTGTGATCCTGTACTCGTTATAGTCTTTATAGCACAAAAGCACTAGAAATGTCACTTAAAATGTTTCTAGATCCAGAAAACGTGGAGAACACGACTTGCCATTTAGTATCAAATACTGCAACTGAAGTTTCATCTGAAATAATGTGAGGCTAAGAAACATGTGATATTATACTTCAATATGATCTTTCTTGCCTTATGTCATTGTCATCAGAAAAGCATTAAATAAACAGAATTGAAGGTAGAATAATATGCATAAATGTGATGAATCATGCAAAAAAAAAAAGTCAACCCCTGTGAAAAACAAGTACTTTTATAGAATATATATAAAGTCATTAATTGCATATTATTTACATCTGACTCATATTGAATTCAATTCAACACTTTAGAGTGTTTTTTGAACCACTTAGGTGTAATTTAATAATTGTTTTTGAAACATAGTTAAAGTACTGATGAACATGCATTTACACTAAACTAAAATACACTTTAATGTAATTTCTGTTTAAGCGTGTATGTCATGCATTTAGTATTTACACATTTGTGATTAGGTTGCAGTTCAAATATATTAACTTTAAACGTACTAACAAATAACGAGGCTTTGGCTTCCATGTGCTTTAGTATGTTAGTCAAATTATTATTTTTTAAAGTGCAAGGAAATATTTAAACACAATGATTTTAGATGTGCACAAGTGTGTCGAGTGACCCTTGCTTCTGTGTGTGTTGTAAAAACCCATTTTTCTGGAGTGTTTCCGTGCATCTGTGTGTGCAGGAGGTGAGGGAGCAGAACTTCCACTACTGGGCTCTGTTTGATGGTCACGGTGGCTCCGGAGCCGCGCTGTTCGCAGCCAAGTTCCTCCACCTCCACATCGAGGAGCAGCTGCAGGAGGTGCTGGAGATCCTGCAGAACCCGGCCCTGACACCACCCACCTGCCTCGGCGAGGAGAACCCCGTCCATCAGCTGCACCCGTCTGCTGGATGCT